>NC_132999.1:3145000-3160000 GCF_048564905.1 Vicugna pacos | reverse complement strand
TAAAATTTGAATAAGTTACAGCTTTCTAAAAAGTTCTAATTCTTACTAATGCCTTTGGACCATAGGTAGCGCCATTAAAGATAACGTATCTCGATTCTTGATTCACAAACTGGAAAGTTTGTGGACTGGAGTCAGAAATGAGGAAATGATACAAATACAAATCATGCAGTATTAGAAGGCTCTTGGGAGGGAAAGTTGGCGATCAACAGCTGTCCAGCACCTCCAGTCCTGGATGGTTGTAGATCTATTTTAATCTCCTTAATAAGTCCTATAGCTATGCAAGTGAGTGCATTTTGATAACTGCTGTGCCTAATTTGTAACAATTACTGTCAACCTTCAGTTAAGAGACTGTTCATTCCACACTGGCCCAGAAAAGAGTGAAATGTATGACTCGTGTGCATAATTTTATTCACATCGTATTTCATACTGATTATGTATTGATGACATTGATTCATTTACTCTTTACAGCGCCACTTGCATGGATATTAAATCTTATTGACCACAGATGAATTTTAATTTCAGATTGGTGATAGATTTTTCCATCAGCTCTGATAGTATGTTTGACTTTTTCATCATTAACCCAGGCAATCACATAGCACTGAGTTATTGCATTGAAACAAAAAGTGCACACTTCACTTGGTAATTCTTTATGGATTTACAATAGGAACTTCATTAATGTCTGTTGTAGGCATCACAAAAAACAACATTTATCTGCAAATAGGAATTCAGCAAGCTTCAAAAGTCTCAGGAAAAAATATTAGGCTTCTTTGTCTTCTGTAATGCATTTTCTTAATGCCGTGTGTAGGGAAAAAGGACTAATATTTGAAAACTTTAAGCTACTTAAAATTAGACTGCTATATTTTCATGCTTTTTTTTTTGTTTATCGTTTTCTCTTACCCAGCTTTATGGGATTTATGGGATGATTTCAAATGTATTGTCCATTTCTTTATTAGGTAAATGTTAATTGCATCAAAATATGCACACTTTTCCTTTTATAGTTTACTTATGTGGGAAGCTACGTAGAATACTATTTTAAGAATAGGAGTCAAATTTTTTGTTGCAAATTCACCAACCATTGATGAGTCATTTCAAGCTTCTTTAAGAAGTGCCGATACATATAAATACTTACGGATTTGTGTGGTTTCATTTGTAATTAAGTGGATCTGTTGGGCAGAACTGAGGGCAATAAGTGGGTATCATAAATTGTTTTTTGAGATACCTGTTTCAATTTAGAGGAAAAGCCACTTGTAGTTACACACGGTAACCAAAAAAAAGAGAAGAAAAATGTATAGGAATAAAATGGTTGATCTCTTACCCGCCTGCTCCATGATAAAAAGGGTTTTCCCACAAAATGTATCTTAAGTTTGTGCTGGTTTTACACCATTTGTTTCCCTGACTTAGCAAAGCATAAAAAAATGACCGGTACAGTTCACCACCGTGCATGGTGAGAACTGGGGGATGTAGAGACGAGATGGGAAATTTGTAGCCAGGCTGTGCAGCACGACTGCATACGGCCACAGCAGTGTGAGCTCCGGACTAAGCCCAGAGACACGGAGAAAGTACGGGCAGGGTCTCACGGCAGCATCTTACTGATAAGTGTAGGATGACGTAGGTCGAGAGGTGTTAGGGAGGAAAACAGGAGACAAGGCTGGTTTACGTGTTTACAAGATTTCACGTATCGTGCCTTTCATAGGAGTCTTCCGTTTTTTGCACCTTTTTCAGGATGGGAGACGTAGGGTGTTCATTTGGGAACACAGGATATATTAGGCAAAGAATAAGAACCTACTAGTGTGTATTTTCTTAACATTGGAAGCCAAAAGGAGACAGGTGGCCTTCAAAAATTAATAGCTCTTAAAAGGCATGAGGAAATACAACTTAAGGATATGTTCTTGTCAGACATGGATGAGAAGCTGTGTTTGGGGCGGGGGTGATGTTAATTATGAACATTTCCCTGTTGGCCTAAATGTCTCACATTTTTGCCCTTGGTGCACGGCTCACCATGAGCACAGTCAATTCACAAGGTAGTTTTTGTAAATAAAGGTTTTGGACAAGCTGAACGTGGTCCAGAGAGATATTAATGAGAGGGCAGGGGGAGCGGGGAATGAAAACACACTTCCTAGTGGAACGCTAACTGCTTCTTGGACCTGGAGAACGCTTTAAAATTATTTTCCTGAAACCCTGTGGCGTTTCTTTTCTGGAGGAGATGAGATGGGGAGAAATGACAAATAGTTCCATTTTATTATTTTCTTCTTGCTCGTTCTCCATATTTTTGGTGGGGAAAATTGGACATTAATTTTGGCCGTTTTCCTTCTGTTCGCAGAACCAATTACATTTTTAGTGCATGATGCATAATGAATAGACCCGAGCGTCCTCTGGCTGAGAAGTAATGAGTTGATTATTTGTATATCCGTCCTTTAAAGGCAGCTAATTGTATGGAAAGTAGAGGCCCCCATCATCTGGCCCCTTTCAACTTTTATTCTCCTGAATCTTGTTCCCAGTGCCTGGGATGCACAGTTCAGTTGTTGTTTTACATCGTTGGCTTGTGTATATTCCGAGAAAAATAATTTTCAGCTTTTAAATCATAGTCTTTGGGCTGAAATCTCAGAGCACTGTTGTTCAAGGATCTACAAAATGTTATAGCCTCTCTCTTTCGTCTGAGGAGACTTGGCTTCCCTCAGGAGAATATTGCCTTGTAGAGAGTTACGTAAATACAATCAAAAATTGTGTCTAATTTTTTTTTTTCGGTGAATTTTTGCCTGCTCTGGAATTCTTCCTTCCACTCAGAGGTGATGGTTCCATCTAGAATAATCTGTGCTTTTCAGCCAAATAAGAGATCCCATCTCTTTGGTCGGAGGAAGATTTAGCTAGTGTTTTAGTTTACACATCACTTCGCAGTTCCCCCGTAGTTACATAATTGGTGTGGTGTGTGTGTCCATCGTAGAGGACATTCGATGCTCATTTATTAAATATGCTTGCTGGCTGCTGCCGCATCTTTGTTCTGGACAGACAAATTACCTTTCTCACACTGAGCCTCCACTCTGGGGAATTAAGCCTCCACCACTTTAATTAGCTTGGAAGTGGGGGGTTGCAGCTCCTAATAGACTTCAGGCTTTTAGTAAGTTAGGGGAAGGGTGAAATGCGAACTTTCTGGGAAGCTCAAAATGTCATTTAAAACCCATAAAAACCTAATATATATTATTCCATTTTGGTAATTGCAAACAGATTGTATTCGATGACTGTGCGAATTATCATTTCTAACTTAGACATTAAAGTTAGACTTCCATTGAACTACGTTCTTTAATTGAGCACAAGTCATTAACACGTTACATATGTTTGATTCGTATATTTAAAATATTTATGTAATAGTAAGTGGTATAGCAGATAGGAAGGACTAAGTGAAAAGTCCGGATATCTGTGTGTGGGTAGACACACGTATATACACACATACCTTTAGGTAGAGATTGACACGGGTGAATGGACATCACATGGGGATATTAGAATGATCATGATAACTGCCAATATTTGCTTAGCTTTTATTAAGTGCCAGGCACTATTGAATGTACTCCCCATGTGTTACGTAATCCTTATAACAGTTTTATTGTCCCCCCTTTAAGGAAAAGGAAACTGAGACACAGACAGTTAAGTAACTTGCCAAAGGTTACCCATATGAGAGTGTTAACCCAAAACTTCCTGGGGAGGAACCTGGCTCCGACGTGCCTGTAGATACCAGTACGAGGCAAGACGTTACGATTCATTCTTTTTCAGAAGGAGACTTGCTTTTCACAGTTAAGCAATTCATGGTAGAACGCGACACCAGAAACTTTCTGAAAGTCCATTTATTGTCTCATTTTCTCTGCTAGTAAAAGTGCAGAAAATGTTATGCTTTAGTTCTTCACTGCCGGAGTAAGTAGCGTAGAAAGCCTCCATCAGGCCACAGTTGGAAAGTAATCTAATAAAAGAAGATGAGTGAACGTGGGGAAGACGAAAGCAGTCATGTTTGAGTTTAATCTCTCTCAAATTTAGCATTTTAGCTAAGATGCCCATTTTTATTTCTTGCAGGTCTGCTAAAAGGTCAGAGTAATGCAGAATGCGTGCCTTCATCTCAGATTTTGTTCATCACAGGTGGATCCCATGTGTCTTCAGTAGACAAGTCACCTTTGTAGCTAGCACCAGTGCCAGCTCCATGCCATTGCACCTTCTTTAGTCTTGATCGCTCTTCCCGCATTTATTGGTGTATTAAAATGACTGAATATGAACATTAAGGACTCCATGAACCTGGGCTAATGGGAGACTGTAGAGAAAATGAAAAAAGATCCACCGGAGGACATCTTTGGGGGGGGGAGGGAGCTTGGGAGGAGGGAAATGACTAATGAAGCTAATTAAAAGAAGCATTCAAATCTGCTTTCTACCCTCATTAACAATTAGCAGGGCACTGGCCAGAGTTTGTACCCTGTGTTTTACCTTAACAACATTCTATTTGCTCTTTGTATATTTAAGTGTTGTAAGGAAATGTGTTTCAATCAAAACTGAACATGAGATAAAGGAAAGAGATGTGGCTTTTGTGATATTCTATCACAAACACTTTTATTGTATCTCTGTAAAATACAATGTATGTATGCATGTAAGTGTTTTCGTCCTAATGTTGCTACGCCCATGGCAAAGGGAAAAAAAAGAATGAAAAAAAAATCGGGAAAATAAAAATCAGGCTCATAGCAGCTACTGTGTAGAAATTTCCCCCCCCCTACTTCTAATTTGCTGAATGAAGAAAAAAAATCTTTTATTTGTGATATTTTCAGAGACATTTGCTCTAGTATGGTGTATTTAAATAATAAAAACTTAAAAGAAAAAATATCCGATGGAGTTTGGGTTTAAGAATTGCTTCTTTTCTGTATTTTGGAATAATTTAGTTTTTTTTTTGTTTGTTTCACACCAAGCTCACTTTAAATCTCAGGGGTCGAGGGAGGTGGTGCATATATTTCTTTAGCTCTGAGCCAATAAGATATTCGTCAAATTACTTAACTATGCCATTTTGGGCAGAGGTACAAAGCCGTGTTTTTAATGGAGTCCTTTTTTGTAAGTTCAGCATATTCTGTTAGCAGCTCGTCATTACACTTCTGTATCACAGGGGGTCTTTTGTGTTTATGTACATACATTTGTTGGATTCTTCAGCGATTTCCTTAATCCTTTTTTCTCAGTAGGAAAGGGTGTTGGTGGAAGGCACGTTAAAGAATGTGGGTGGTGTAACCGTCTAGTCCCCTTCCCAAGTTTGTAGCTTTTGAAGAAAATTGCATTTCTAACCCATCCCTGTCGGGTTTGGAAGCTGCGCTGGTTGTGAGGAACCTGGAGGTCTTTGTCGCCCTCGTGGGTGGGTGAAGTGGCCATTTCCTGCCCAGCTTTTAGATTCGTGCGGTCTGCAGCATGATTTGTTTATTTTGTTTGCACTCCTGTCCTGACTGCCTCTCCATATGTTCGGGGGAGGGCTTGGATTACACTGAGGAGTAGTCCTGAGATACTCAGTCACTCGTTCTGGGCAGCACCGTCCCCCCCACCCCGCCCCACTCCGAGGTGTCCTGCGGGGAGCACGTGTGCACCAAGGATGCAGTGGCCCAGGGCCAGTCCCTGGAGGAGGAAACCTCACAGGCTGCCCCACAGGCTTGTGTGTGAGCCAATCTCAGCTGCGTCCTCCATCACAGGTGAATAACGCCAGGGTGTGTGTTCATAATGCTCCTTTCTGTTTTCTTTCTAAAAATGGCACTGATTTTATTTTCTCTTGTCTCAGGAAAGCTCCGGAGACAGGGCCACCCTCTCTCTGAGAGTAGGACTAGTTTATGTAGAGAGGTCTAACTCGGCACATCTCAACTAGCAGTCAGCTTCCCTCTGGGATCTCCTGTTTTCAGAGATTTCCAGGACAGGGAAACATCAGTTGCTCAAACTGAAAACCTCTTATAAACCTCTTGTAGGAGAATTGAAAGTTAAAGTGAGTAGTTTTATTAGAGCTTTATAAAAAGAAAATGCAGGAAAAATAATGAACAAATTACATAAATAACTGTATCTCTTTCAGTTGGATCCTTGGGGAATTTCTAGGAACTGGTTCTGGTTCTTACTTTTTTTTTTTTTTTCCCTTTAAGGTACTTGAAGGGAATGTGGACTCTTCAGGATAGCAAAGGGGAAATGTGTTAATAGGACTGCAAGCATCTTCTATAATTCTTCTTGGCATAAGCACTCATGTCCCATATAGTGTAGACATTCAAAGGAGATAGTTAATAACTTTGAGTCAGTAATACAGTGTGGCATTTAGTGATGTGGAGGGTAAGGTCATTAAAGACTTTAAATGAACTATTATATGGCTGGTTCCTCAAGCACCACTGTGTATTTAATAACGAGCTTCTAAAAGCATTTCTTAAGTTGCAGACCTATAAGATTACAAATGTCACTCATGTTAGTATAATCCACATGCAAGTGATGAAGCCTTCTCTTTGATGTGCTAAATTGGAGAAGGACTAATGGAGCTATGAATATACAATAGAACATATTTAAGTAGTAGTCTTGCTTTAGGTAAAACACTTCCTTGAAACCAGAGGCATTTCAAACAATAAAACCTGGCTCTAATGGGGATGCTCTGTGTGGATAGAAAGCTACTAAAAACACTCAGGTTTATTCTGATGTGAGCAGTGATTGTGTTCCTCCCCCAACCCCAACATTGCTGAGAGAGGAAAAGAAAAAAATCCGCGAGCTTGTTCACCTTTCATCGTTGCATTTGTGATGTTAGTGAGATGTACTGCTTCCTTTTGAAAGGACTTATTTGATACTAACCACGTCATAGAGCAAGATGGCCCCCGGCCCCTACTTGCAAGTGCAATTAAAAATAAAAGCAATGTTACAGAGCCCAGCTGAACTCCTGATTAAAAAAAAAAAGTTTATGATACATACAAATGTCTCAATCATGCAAATTGTCAATCTTGCTAATGAAACAATTTTGTAAAAAGATTGTCCTCTGAGAGGGTTTAATGTTTCTTACCTATCTGTCTAGTTAGATTTACACATCCCAAAAGGCAGAAGCGCCTGAACAAAGCTTTTCCAAACCAAATCGCTTGCCACAGGAAACTGTTTCCAGCTCTTCATGATTTATTAGGAAATAGTTTAACACAGAGTGTAGTGTCTTATAAAATGCGAAATGAGAAAACTGTCAGGCCGAAATGAAGCTTGTGAAATTGTCATCCTCTTAATATTAACTGTATTTAAATTCTTTTGCCCTTATTGGCACTGATATTTGAAACAACTAATAATCTAAAATGAAGCTCTTAAATGGCTTAAATGTCAATATAGGAAGAGTGTAATGTGCACTTCTATTTATGTAAAATATTTCTTAGGGCCAGTAAATTATATAACAAACAAAGCTCTAGCGAATCCAAGAGCTTTTTTATCAGGACATAAGAGTGAAGATTTTCCATGTAGCCTAAATAATTGTGTTTAAATTGAGAAGAGACTGTCCAAAGACTCCTTCAGCCAGGAATTATATCCTGGGTACTTGCAACCTATGACTCAATTGGAGTGGCCCTTAGAAACGCAGATCATTTACAAGTTGATGTTACTTGTCGCTTTGTTACTAAGATTCACCTATTGTCAGTCCAGCCAAGTCACAGAAATGCTTACTGCAGTTAAATGGCAATTTGTTTCCATGAAACTGCAATTAAAGTATTACCGAGCAGCCATTTTAGACTGGCGATGCTCTGAACGCATCTTAAACAGCCGGCGACTCCTACTTGCCGGGTCTGAGATCTGGCTAGCAGTAAAGTGGGTGTCTGGTTAAGAGGCTTCTGTAACCCTCTGCCCCCATCGTGAGCATGCCAAGACCTGTAACATGGCAGGGCTGATTTTTGGAAGCTGAACTTGCAACCTACCTCAAGTGAACACTATTTTCAGTGGAATGCTAAGTGCTTTCTACTGGTAGATATGCATGTGTTTCCTAGAGGGAACGTCTTCGAGTTCAGATTGATTCTGCTGAGAATGGACTGTAACTCGGAGGCCTCAGGCCAATAATGCAGGACGGGTCCTGACATGTTACAGCTGGGTCAACAGGGCCGTCCTCGCTCCTAAATCACAGCTAATAAAGCAGAGGATGAAAATCAGTTAATTCTGTTACAAGTTCTTTGACACTGGAACGTTGTTTAATGACTCTCCCTTAGAAGGACAAGGCTGAGTTGAGCCACCAAAATACCAATGTTAATGGTCCCTCTTCCCTCAGAAACAGGGCAGTGCAGCTTTCCTGGGTCTTGGCGTCACCGTCACCAAATCACAACCTGCAGGGAAAGAGAGGCTCTGAACTGAATTCTTCCTGCGGATCTAAAGTTCAGGATTTGTTGAGTGAGAAAGGTGGCGTGCAAAGGTTTTACGGAACATGCAAAAACCTCGAGCTCAGATCCTGAGAGGGGAAAGGATTTCAGAGGTGATGTTTTAAAATGCAGTTAGCGCTGAATTCTAACCAGTTTGGAAACCATCATTAGCTCATGAGAACAGAACAGGAGGTTATCTCACCTTCCTCCGGCCTAGAAAGTTCCCCCTCCGTTGAATCAAGAGGTTTCTGCCCTCGACTTTTTCAAAAACAATGTTCATAGGCAGCACATTTATTCGTAGGACTTCACCTTTGTGGTTTGAGCTGTAATTTTTTTTTTTCTTTTTAAGTAAGAGGACAACATTAAAGAGTTTCTTCCTGAATGAATTTTTCATTTTCGGTGAATTGAATGTTTTTAGAAACTGACAAGAGAAAATCTGAAGACAAGCTGAACTTACAAATGAAGATTAATTATGGAAGCTGGAAGGAAAATTGCGTACTTGGACTGCAGTGATGTTCCTTTTTCTTTATGTAAATATGGTTGGGCAGAGGTGGGTGTGTCTTCAAATCTGCACATTCCTCTGAGGCCTTGGATTCAATTTCTGTCATCTGTTATGGGACTCACACTTTCTATCAACCTTACATCTTTACATACAATGTTTAATGTAGTGACTTTACCTTGGAGTTGTATAATGTATTGTGAATGTTATATGTTAATGTTTACTATTAGCAAGTTCCTACACATACTATCTCATTCAGTTCTCTCAATAATCTTAATTATTGCTTCAGTGTTACAGATGAGGTCATGAAAGTTCAAGGAAATGACTTAAAAAATTTTTTTAGGTAGTTTTTCCAAGGCGAGAGGTAATTAGGTTTATTTATTTATTTTTAAAGGGAGGTACTGGGGATCAAACTTAGGAACTCATGCACGCTCTCAACCACTGAGCTGTTACCCACCCCAACCCCCAAGGTGACTTATTAATAAGCAGGACCAGGTGAATGGGTGGTCTCTGGGTGCAATGTGTAAGGGGGTGTCAAAAAGATCTGTAATCCAAATGATTAATGCAGTATCTTTAATAATAAAAATGCAAAAGCATCCATGATGAACAAAAGAATCACAATTTTAAATAAAGCAGGGTCAGCATTACTTGTCTTCAGGCTCCAACATTACTGGACACTGATATTAATGCCTGGAACTGTCAGTGCCCTGGCGTTTTGGTAGAATTGCCTTGTAAATTGCGAGACTGCGCGAGGCTGTAACAGTGATACACTTTATTCTGAGCTATAACTCGAGGTTTTTTCCTCGTTTAAAAAGTCACTACAGTAATTGCATTTTATCTTTATCCAACTTGGAATGCCACCTCATTTCAATTATCTGCATATTTTAGCCTCCCTCTAAAAGAAATGCCTTTTGAATTTTGACAAATCTCAAGTATTTTCATGATGAATAATTAAATATACTTGATAACAACCTTACCTGCAAGTTGTCGCTGAGGAAAAAGAGCAAGACTTTAAGGACCACACTGTTCCAGAAGGCAAAACGGACAACTAACTCAATCCCATACAAAGTAGCCAGTGGTGTGTTTACAACGTTTGACTGAGCTGTGGCTTGAGTCTGCCGATAAAGGGTCAATGAATTCAATTCAGTAACGTAAACATTTATAAGTATAAAAGAGGTGGTGTACACACAATAATTCTTATGGAAAATTTTTACATGTTGTAGCATGATGTGGAAAACAGACGTATCACGAAAGAACTAATATTCAGATTTGTTGTTTTAAAATAGGAGAGCACTGAAGCATTCAAATGGAACAGATTATACCTTTAATTACATCCAAACATGATTCTGAACTGATTTTTAAAATTTTGTTGGCTGTACTTCCTATTTTTCCCATTAATTGCTAGAATCCAAAAAGATACCAAATTTGTAAATAAATTGCTATAACACACTGTTTAATCCAAGCTGCCTTTATTACAAAAAGAAAAATAGTTAAGGAAACTTTCTATTCAATTTAATAAAACATTACTTTGATGTTGATGTAAAGGTTAAGCAAAAAGGGATTTTTTTTTTGGTTTTTTGGTTTTTTGGCTTGGATTCCTGATTGTAGTGGATTTTGGTGCCAAAGTACCAGTTCTCAAAGCCCATGATGTCTGTAGGGTATTTCATGGGGTATCTCAGCCCAATGACTCTTAGCAGGAGATCTTTTAATCTTTTATTCTGCTATGTGCAAAATGAGACTTCAGTTACCCAATATATGTTTTTTCCAAGACTAAATTACCTTTCTCATTGGATATGAATGGATATGCATCCATCCTCTTTAAATTGTAAGGACCTGAAAAAAATATGCATCAATCAACACAGTAGAGATTAAAAACTACAGAGTATCAATTGTAAAGACTGTGTAAATACTGTGGATTTGCTATGTGTTTATTATGACCAAAGTACGTAAAGTCAGCCCGGTAATGTCACTGAGGGGTAGGCAGGATTTGCACCAGGCGGTGGACGAGGCCGCAAGGCCCATGCATTCAACCACTGGGTTATACTGCTTTCTGTGGTTTGACCGAAAAGCATTATACATTCCAGGTGTTCTGCAAATGCCATCCCTCCCAGACTGGCATAACTGGTAACAAACAAGTGCCTGAATGGTGTTTATCAGCTTTATTTTTTTGGCAGGGGGTGGGAATAGGTGTTTATGGAATTTATAATAGATAAAATATTTTCTCTTTAAATTCTAGGCTCTGGAGAAATTTCTCTCATGAGAAAAAAAGGGAGTAGGGAGGATGGAAGGAACAATTGCCTAAATAAATCGCTCTTCGAGGGAGGACTGAGGGCCTGGATGGAGTCTCTCACTGCAGATGGGGACAAAGACGATAGGGGCTCCCCCCCAGAGCCCTCGCCACACACCCGATGGACTTGGCTTTGCTGGTCTGATTTCACTCCTGTTGACAGGAGGCTCTGCCGTTACCCATGCAGGATGCTGTCATTGTGCACGGTGGACCTCCAGCCAAGCTTCCCTGGGCTGCGAGCCCTAAGAGGCTGTGACATCAGGAGGTTTCAGACATTAGCAGCGTTGGCAGTTTTTAAAAGTTGATATGGTACGGCATTTGGTGACACTTCACAGGTGTGTCAGGGAGAGCAAAGGTGAAATGAAAATTGCAACAGGAAAAAAAGCAGACTCCGATGTCCTTGACGAAATCTGGGGTACCACTGGGGCCAGAAACAGCGCCTCTGGTTTGTTAAAGCCACAGCCATGAAAAATGTAATCCTTCCCTCTTCCGAGAGGGGAGTGGAGGCAGTGGGGGCCGGAAGAGATGGAGGGGGCAGGTCTGAGTTTTCTGATTTGCTCCTGAGTGATTCAGGCCGATAAATAAGCTTGATTTTCCAAGGACAGGCGATCCTAAATGGATTTCTGACACTGAAGCTTTTAGCTAGGTCTTTCTTCCTGGGGGTAGGTGTAATTCACAAAATGCCATCCGTTACCTCATGCTGTAGGCAATTGTTTTTTACCCTCTAAGTAGTAAAACATGTTTTAAAATTGAAGAAGGGGGAAAAAAAGATTCCGGCTGGCTTTGGTGCTCTCAAAAGCCAGACTGTCTTTGCTGTGGGCCAAGTGAAGGTATAGCTGAAATATTTTTCTCCCTAAGTTGTGTTTTATATATTGTTTTTAACTCGGGAGTTTGATTTCCAACAGGCCCACCAAAGGATTCTGCCTCTGGAATCCCCTTGTTTTGTATGCAGATGGCGTGTTAATGAACTCATTACTGTATATTTTATCCAGCTCTGGACAGATTTGTGACATTATTTTTCAAAACAAAATGGGGTTAAGCAGTTGGTTGGTTGAACCTGATGAGAACTGGGTGACTAAGTTAAAAACATTTTTTCCAAAACACTACCAACTTGCTCAGGGTCGGTGCTAAACTTCCTATAAAACTACCCCTCCATCGACTGCTCCCCTGCAAAAAGGTCCTTCGATTTCCCCATATTCCTAAAAACCTATTAAATGGTGTGCCTTCCGGAAGGTGCGTCATCCAATTCTGTTCTGAGACGAGGTGATTCTGGGCTTTCTTTTTGATTCCTTGGGTATCCGTGGGCATCCTGTGACTCTGTGTAACCTCTTTCAGCTTGGGTCTCTGCACCATCCAAGGGAGACACAGTGCTCACTGTTGTCCTAAGGGGAGTGCTATGAAGGTTAATGATGGAATATTTACCTTGCATGCTGTGCTCTGTGATTTTTAGGATGAAGGTGCCCATGCCTCCTCACCCTCCCCTTTTATTTTAAAGCATGTGATAAAGCCCGTGTTGCTCTGCCATGTGATTTAAGCACCAAACTGGGAGCCAGGAAACACTTGGAATTTAATTCTAGTCCTGAAGGGAAGTCAGACGGAACCTGTAATTAAATTTATCTTTCCAATCAAATATTAGCCATGGGCTAATCATCTAATCTCACTACCTTGTTCTGCCCATCTGTTAAATGGGAATTTACTAATCACAGGTATATCAGCCAATGCATTAGGTGAGTCATCAGAGGTAGAAGGGCTTTATATTCTGAGGATGTAAGTTTATTCTCTTGGATTGTAACCACTGAAACAGTGGAAATTATAATAACTTCTCTGATTTAAGGGTTAGTTGTTAAGTTTTTCAGTTTACTTTGAAAATTATTACAGCCGACTCCTGTCTGTCTGCTCTGATGGAGGGGATTTAGGATGGAGATTAACGCAAAACAATGGATAATATTCAAACAATTTATCTTTGGTTTAGAATGTGATATGTGATTTTTCCCCCATTTTTTAAAGTATGTTTTGAGCTGTTTTTGATTCACAGAAAAATGGAAGGGAAGATGCAGAGGTTTCCCACATATCCCCTGCCCCTACACATGCACAGGCTCCCCCACTATCAACAGCCCCCATCAAAGTGCTACATTTCCTTCAACTGTTGAACCTGCATGGACATGTCATAATTGCCCAGAGTCCATAGTTTCCATTAGGGCTCACTCGTGGTGTTGTAAAGTCTATGGGTTTGGACCAACGTATAATCACATGCATCCATCATTATAGTATTGTACAGAATACTTCCACCACTCTAAACATCCTCTGTGCCCTGCCTGTTCATCCCCACCGCATCCCACAAACCCTGACAATGACTGTTCTGTGGTTTCCAGAATGCCGTGTAACTGGAATCCCGTAGCTATGTAGTCTTTGCAGACTGGCTTCTTTCACTTAGTCATATGCATTGAAGGTTCCTCCATGTCTTTTCACGGCTCGACAGCTCATTTTGTTTTAGCACTGAATAATATCCCATTGTCTGTATGTATCCCGGTTTATTTATCCATTCACCTACTGAAGGGCATCTCGGTTGCTTCCAAGTTTTGACAATTATGAATAAAGCTGCTGTAATCATCTGTGTGCAGGTTTTTGTGTGGATCTAAGTTTCCAGTTATATAATTTTGGGAACCAAGGCGATCCTGCTTTTGTTAGGCAGATGTTCCACAAAATTTGCAGTTCTCCTCAGATCAAATGGTAGCAGCTCAGGAGAAGAAATGGACGTTTATTAAACAATTATATGGGCCATGTGTTGTTTCATAAGTCATCCCCAACATTCACCCTTGAGGAAGATGTCACTACTCCTACATTTGCGACTGAGGGAGCAGAGACTTAAGTTAAATAACATGTTCAATGTCACACAGCTCGAGTCATTTGATAAAGGTGAATCTGACCCCAGAGCCTTATCAGTTGGCTCTCCTGGCCTCCTGTAGGGGAAGGCATGTTAAGATTAACACTTCACCACAGCTAATCCCCTGGCTAGCTAGTCTACCCTCAGATAATGGAGTTATACTATACATTTAGAACCATAGCAAACTTGTGAACACTAAAGATTATTTTAATGGCCTTTGGAAGGGGACAATGATCCAAGTATCGTTATTACATATGAAAATAGAGTGCCCTCTTGACTCTATACCGTCCTTAGAAAAAGTAATAACCTTTATTTCTCATTTTGTGGTTCTTCAAGGAAGGAGAGGCGTTATCATGTGCTATTTGTTTAGTAATTCAGTTAGAGCTATTATTAAGCTATGACGTCATACGCAATAACTCGTTTAATTCTCATGAGAAACCGATAAAGTTGGTTTCATGAATCCATTTTACACATGTGGAAACTGAGAATTAGAAACTGGGGTTGGAGGGGACTTGCCCCGGACCTTTATTTAGCTCACAGTAAATCTGTCAGCTGAACCCAGGTTTGTCTGAAACGTTCCGCTACGTACGGGCCAGGTGCGGTAGCTCATTTAACTTTTGTGACAGCCACATCCAAGCAGGTGGCAGGACTGCCATTTTCCAGATGAGGAAATGCAGGTTCTGAGAGCTTCCACGATGTGCTGAGGGCACGTTAGATCTGCCTGGTTCAGGAGGCTGTGTGTGACCCAGAACTGTGTGCCCTCAGCAGTGCAGCTCAACTCTACTTACGGAACCTCCATTGTTCATTTAGAGAACAAACTGGGGAAGAAATACCTAAAACTTGGACTGTGTGTGCGCTCAGTCTTAGAGGTCTTTAGAAACACTTTTTTTTTCTCCTCACCATCTAGAGATTTATCAAATCTCATCAGCTACTGTTCAGATGATGTGAGCTGAGCTCTGGGTTGGTTAACATATTTCTTCTTTACATTTTCTAAAAA
>NC_132999.1:2872500-3140000 GCF_048564905.1 Vicugna pacos | reverse complement strand
AGAGAGGGTTGGGTTTCAGCACACACTGACCACACTGGCCTCTGGCATGAGGTCAAGGTGGCAGAGCTGCAGAGGGAGGGGCGTGGGCCTGGGAGAGGAGGCGACAGTGGAGCAGGAACTGGAGGACACATGGGAGATGGCGGGGGATGAGGAAGCACGACTTGTGTTTAAGGACCTGCAAACCCAGAGTGGGAATGGAGCACAGGACGCCAGGGTGGGAGAAACGAGACAGGAGGGAAGGTCGGGGCCAGAGACCCAGTGAGGAGATTGGACTTAGTCCTAAGGGCGATGGGTTTCTGATGACACAATCAGATTTCTGCTGTAGCTGCTGCATGGATGTTGATTCAAGTGGGCAGGATGACTGGGAAAGACGAACTAGGATGGTGGCAGTAATCAGGGAAGAGACGCAGATGACAGAGCGGGGCAGGAGCAGTGGGAATGGAGGAATGTAGTTGCATTTAAGGGTGGCTGAGGTTGAAAGCCACGGGGCTTGGAGAGATTAGCTGTAGGTGGGGGGCTGAACAGTGTGGGGTCTGGGGTGGTGCAGGGGAACGTCTCTGCCCTTCTCACCGTGAAGCAGAAATGGTTGGGGGTCTGGGGGAATAAAATGGACCAGTCTCTTCTGGTCCTTCTGTCTTCAGTCAGTGCTCCCAGGCTATAGCCAGTGTGACCGGACACTGCGTGGGGAGAGGGGATAAAAAAAGTAGGGGCCCTTTGATAGAGAAGGTGCAGTGCGAGAGGTTTTCCAACATCTGGGCCTGATGTGCGAGAATTTCCAGTCCAATCTACTTCATCCCTGTATTTTCCAGCTACTGAATCCAGTTCTTTTCTAAGAATCTTCATTAGAGTCTGCGTCTGATGGCAGAAGGTAACACTGAGACTTCCTTTCATTGTCTTCAAATCCTTCAGTCCAGCAAGCACTGAGCACCCATGGGTGCTGAGCTCCGGGGGAAGAGAGGAGCCCGAGCCGGGTAGGACAGCCACTCTTCTTTGCAGATCATCTGCCCGCACCTCCCTCCCAGCCCCCCTCTCCCGTCCCCTCCCCGCCGCTCAGCATCTAGTCACTCTTGGTCTTAATAGTTTTTGAAAAGTTAACAGCGTGAACAGAGCAAGGTTCAGGCACACATTCTAAAGAAAGCATATAAATACATATCTTGCAGCTTCAGCAACTTGGGTTTGTCTCCGTTTTCTTCAAGTCAGGGAAACAGTAAAGACAAAAGCAATTTCTCGGGGAGCCCTCAGCCCTGTTTTGAGAACATGTCTCTCATTCGGGAGTTGAGTGTTGGAGCCATGGCTGCTAATTTGATGCAACATTCATGGACGTGTGACAGTAGAGCCCTTTGGCTCTTGCTGCTAGTGGCCTTCCTAGGCTGTCTCCCCCTCTTTCTTTTTCTTTTTCATTGCATGGCCAGCAAAACTAGAAGCAATGTAAGGAAAGACTTTTTTCAGTCTTTGTGTAAGTTATACACCATTGGTTCAGGGTAGGGCTGTAGAAACAGGCCTTGTTTTAAAGCCCAGCTCTGTCACCACCCAGTAACTGTATGATGCCTCGGGCAGTGTTACTTCACCTTTCCGAGCCTCAGTTCCCTCATCTGTAAAATGGGAATAATCATGGTGCTCTTTTACCTTGCATGAGGCAGTATTCAGTGGTTCAGAGTTCAGACTCAGTGGCCGGACTGTCTGGGTTCCTACTGTAACTCTGCCACTCATTATGTGGCCTCGGGAAGGCCCCTTCACCTCTCCGAGTCTCAGTTTCCTAATCTACAAAATGGGGATAATGATGGTGCCCACCTCGTTGGGCTGTTCTAAAGATTGTCAAGCTTCTATAATCCCAAGAAGGAAGCCCCCAGGGAAGCACTATCCACATAGCAAGTGCAACGTCAGTATTTGCTAAATAAATACAAAGCACTTTTGAGAAATAAAGAGAAAACGTACACGAGGCCAGTGGCTGGTCTGGAGTCAGTGATGAGACTCGCGGCCCCCTCGCTGCACTCCGCCCGCACCTCTGACCTGCCTCAGGCCCGGGCACCGGCAGGTGCTCCGTGTCTGCTCCTTGGTGACAGTGTCATCAGCTCTAAGGAGTCAGTGACGCTCTCTGGCCCTTGAGGTCTGTATTCTTTCTCTGCAAGCGGGAGCTGGTCCTGAGCTGCACAACCTTGAGAGGGGAGATGGGGGTTCCCTTATTTACTAGCGTTAACCTGGCCTGGTGTCTGGGCGAATAGGCTGTGAATCAGTCGGGGGTAGCGGGAGCTGCAGCACTGTGCAGATTACTCACTAATTTGACATTTGGGGGTTTTTGCAAAATGTTAGGGAACATCTGACAAGCTGCAAATTGCTATACCAAGAAAGCACGTTTGACTCTGAGGACGGGTGGTGCTGCCCCTGATGTGGTCCCGTTTGTTCCTGGCACCAGCTGTTGCATCCTGACAATGTGGTTTGTTTTGATTCTTCCCTCCTGAGGTAGAAATTTGGCCCTGAAAACAATCACTGAAATTCATCCAGCACCTACTATGTGTCAGGTGTCTCGATATCTTTTGTGTCATGTAATCTTCACTCGAATCCTGTAAAGTATGTATCCCTGGCCTCTCTGTTTTTCAGTCAGGAGACTGGAGTTCAGAGAGAGTAAGCAACTTGTTTAAGGCCACACAGTTCTGAAGTTCCTAAGTTAGAATTCGAACCAGGGGCAACCTGTCCCCAAAGCCTCGATTCCAGTCCAACAGGCTGGCTCTCACACCACCAGAGCATCCTCAGATTCTGACCTGGATCTCCCACAGTTGGAGCAGCAAAGGAGAAGAAAATTTCTTGGTAAGTCCTTAGTTTCAAACAGCTAGGCAGCATCTTTGGCTGTGAAACCTGTCCTACACTGGTTTATAGCAAGACCTGAGTTGGTAATCTAGAGCTTTGAAGAACTTTCTCTTATCATGACGTTGTTTTCAAAGTCAAACAAGGAAGGCTGTGTTACATACGGGAACGAGACAGACAAAGACTCTCCCAGGCTCCCATCCCCTTGGCCTGGCGATCACCCTCACATTATTTTTGACACTGTACCATCCTACTGACGCTTACCGTCCCCTGTCGGGGAAATTTTTTCCCTGTTTCTTATTGGTTCCATGGGACCAAGAGGGCCTGTGTGTAGGATCTGGGTGGGAGGAATATGGGATGCCCAAGAAAGAGAAGGAGGGCCCTTGGGGAAAACATGGTTCCTGGGAGGTAGTTCTGGGGGAACTCAGGTGTATGGAGGGGCTGGTTCAAGAAGAGGGCCCCCAGACAGGCACTGCACACATCCGAAGAGCAAATACATGTCTCGTGGTTCCAAAGGCCACACTCCGAGGCCACACTCTTCTGTTACCATTTTCAATGAAATATACGAATAAATCTAAAAAGAGGCAAGAAACCCCTAGGATTTGTCATACATTTCCTGAAAGCCGTTCTTCCCTGTCTTTGTAGGTGTGTTGGACCCGCCCAAAGGGACAGTAAGTTTCTCAAGACAGGTTGTACGTCCTGTCTTGTCTTCCAGCGGCTTGGTTGTGCTGTGGAGGTGGGACGTGCTCGCTGAAATGAAGGCGCTGCCTGGCACAAACGCGTCCTTGGACCCCTCTTACTTCAGTGCTGGTCCCTTCAAGTGCTGGGAGTGACTGAGTTCCTCCTTCCTCTCCTTAGGGACATTTTGTTGTGTTTTTAATGTCTGTTGATGGGGGCAGGGAATGCACAAAGCCAGAATGCTCTTGTAGTAATTTTTGTTTTATTCATTCTGATAACATCTATAAACCATAAAGAGAAGCCTAGTGGCTTGTGGCCCATCCTTTAACCTACTTACTGGCAGTGCTCAGTGCTCGCACAGATGTGCTGGACGTCTTCCCCTCGGGCTGGGGGGTCGGGGCGGGGTGGGTTTGGTTCTAGCTTGTGGATGGTGGCCCAGGGACGTGGAGGTGTTGGCCTTCTTTTGGCTTCTCTTCCTCCACTTCCTCTTCTATACAGTTGAAAGCCACAGCAGTGTTTGCAATTGCAACTCAATTAAGAGTTGCAAACTGGTGGATGGATGGGTTTATCCCTCGGGCACTTAATTATGCTAAAGTGGTCCACATGACACCAGTCCTACTTAAAAAGTCATCGTGCACGGTCCACATGGGCTCCTGAATGTCACCCTTGAAGGCTGGGGGACAGCACGGGCCCATGAGCCAAACACCACCCTGCTCATCTGGAAGCCTTGGCACTAAGGCTGGCTCTGTTTCTAATGACGGGTCAAGCCAGCTTAGCTCTCGGAAGCTGAACTCATGCGTAAAATGGGGAGATGGATGAGATGACCTCTGAAGTCCCGTCCAGGTCGGGTACTCTGTGGACCCCTAGGCGTGGCACTGAAGCCCCGGAACCATCTTGCCAGGTACTGGGTGCCACCCAGCTCCTCACGCCTGCACAGACCAGCTCCCAGGGGGTCATTGCTCTGGTCTCTCGGTGGTGGTGGGGGCTTTCTTTTTTGATGCCCTATTATTAACCTTTCTTTTGAGCTCTATTTTCCAAGTTTCGGTCAGCTCATCAGACTTGAACGTGGACTGTTTGGAGTTTTGCCCGCGCTGTTCTCCGAGCCTGATAGCACATTCATTACTCCCTGCCCATGGCTTCTGCTAAATGACCTCGTTAGTGCTCTCATTACACGTTGCTCTTCAGAAAGCTGGGGGCGGGGGGATGAGTTAAGGAAGGCTGAGCGAGATGGAGTGCACTGTAAACACACTGAATGACGCCTACCTTCCCTCGGCCTGATTACCCGCAGGAAGCTGGAAGGGGGGCTTTATGCCCTCTTACCTCTCCCCGTCTTTCTTCTTCATTGCCCGTTGAAAGATCATAACGCACACCGAATGTACTGGTGCCAGTTGGTCACATATGAATTTGGGAGCTGGACGGTAGTGTATTTACAACTTAATGTACATGGAACCATACATTTCCTGGGGGTAAAGAAATGAAAACCAGCGTTTTCTGAGCACCTACCAATTGCTCATGTAGGTTTTGTTCACCTTTGCAACAACCCTATGTGCTAGTTAGTGTGCCCGTTTTTACTAATAAGGAAGCAGGTTCAGAGAGGGGTTATGTCTTTTCCAAGGACACAAAGCAAGGATATGGCAGAGTTAGGAACTGAACCCAAGGGTGCCTGACTCTAAATCCCAGTATCCCATTTACCTCTTCATTCATTCATTCATTCACCAAATGTACTCTGACCTCAATTCTATGACAAAATATAATCGCATAATTTCAGAGTTTCTACCTTACTCTTTTAAACTTAAATTCTACAAATTTGTCAGCTGAATCTAAATTCTGTGGTGTCTTCTTCCACAAAAATGTTCTCTGTCCTCTTAAGCTTTTTGCACCTCCACCTTGGGGGTTCACATCATTGGTCTGAGATTTTGGACCCTTGGGAGTATGTTTAAAAGATTCTCCTGAGGGGAAGGTATAGCTCAGGGGTAGAGTGCGTGCCTAGCATGCACAAGGTCCTGGGTTCAATCCCCAGTACCTCCATTAAAAATAAATAAATAAACCTAATTACATGCCCTCTCCACAAGTTAAAAAAATAAATAGATTATCCTGAGCAAACTTCTCTTTTTCAGTTAAGGAAATGGAGTTTCAATGGCTTGTTGAAGAGGTAAACTTTTCACTCCAGTACATTCTGGGAATGTCAAGCGTATATTTGAGTTTACTTGGAGTATTGAGAAAGGATGACTGGGTGCCGTAACATATACGAAGGACGTCACCTGCTTTCAGGGACAGTTCACCTCGGGCAGTGCGTGTGCGCGGCAAGAGGTACTACCTCCGTGTGCACAGAGGACGGCTGGCAGGCGACTTTGACTGAAGCTTGTTAATTACAAACCTTCACCAGTCAAGTTTTAATGACAGAGAACCTATTTTCAGATTGGACCTCTGAAGTATGCAGTGTCTTCTCTGAGGCTTCTTTTTGAGTGGTGTTAAGGTGAACCAGGAGAATCAAATGCTTTTCCTTGTCCCTGCAGAATTTTCTCTGCCACAGTTTTTAAAAAGTGGCAAATACAATCTATTGAGTGGTGAGAGATGTCTGCACTTAGGACAAAACAAATGATGTGCTGGTTAGAGTAACAGGATGCAACTTTAACCAAACGATGAACTTTATTTAAACAGGGGGCCTTACCCATCTGATTACTAATTAGTATTTCACCATAAAACTTGGAATTTGGCAAATCAAGCATTGAAAAATGTGAGCCTCCTTTGTTTGACAGACTGTCAAGACACTCGTGCAGGCTTCATGTATTGGTTTATTCTATAGTAATCAAGTTGTTATTATAGCTACAAGAAAACCGGAAAAATAAGCCTTTCACAGTCGAATCAGTCATAGGAAAGAAACTGAAAAGCCCCCACAACTTTGAGCTGTTTTCTGAATTAGAGCATGTTTGCTGGACTGGGGGTGTGAAACAGCAGGAAACCATTAGAGCATACGATCAGAGTTTTAATGATTCCACTAGAACGTAATAAACCTGTAATATGTATGCCTTGAAATGGATGATAGATCCCGTAGTAAAAGCCAGCCCCTTATTCCACACTGATCAGTTTGGGAGAACTGGTCCCTTTGTCAGCAAGTAAGTCATTAAGCTGCAGGTTTCACCCCAGAATAACTTTTGGAGGAATTATTCAAGCCTCCTAGTGTAATTCACTTGGATTCCTCTTCTATTTTTAATAACCCCAAAACATACACAGGAGATGCAAATACACCTCTAGAATTTTTGAATGACTGGACAAAGCAGTGTTAAAAATTCAACAGCACTAATTACTAGCTGAGCAGCATAAAAACCTCTGAATAAATGTCAACTGAGGAGATAAGCTCTTATCTTAATCTAATGACTCCACAGACTTAATTTGTCAGGCCAGCCGAGTTGATGAAAAACAGGCCTCTATTCTCCAGCGTTCGCAGGAACATCTTTCCAAATCTTTGAAGTTGGATGGTAATACCATCAGTGTCGTCCTGTAAAAATCTTGTGGACCAAGCCAATTTAATTCCTATTGTCCTGTTACACTAATTAAAGTTGTTCCATCCCTGTTGGACAAATATCTAACAGCAAAGCCAATATATTTTTAGATTTTCTACATTTTGAACTAATCACCCTCAACTCCCAATGTTTTGTGCTGCTTTTTTTTTCCCCCCAAGAGGGCTGAAACATCAGAGACCATCTGTGTTCATATGGGGAAGCTGAGATTTCCAGAAAAATCCATTAATTCAGAGGTCTCCGTTCATTGAGAGGCAAGGTGGCAGAGTAGTTAAGAATGGATGTTCTGAGGCAGAAAGGCCTGGGGGAATTTTTGCTCTGTCACTTAGAAGCTGTGTGACCTTGGCCTAAATTTCTTAAACTTTCTTAGCCTCAGTTTCATCATCTGTAAAATGGAGGTGAATCATGAATACTGTGAAGGTCAGATTACATAAAGCCTGCTCAGTAGTTAGAGTGCCTGACCCTTGTACTTGATACAGTTCAGCCTTCATTAACTCACTGGCTCATTCATTTGTTCATTCGTTTAATCAACAAATTCATATTGAGTCCTAACAAGTCTAAAACGCGTGCTGGGTGCTATAGGACGTGAGAAGAGCCGAAAGGCAGCGTGCTTTGCCTTTGTAGGACTTTGTATGAATTTCCTGCTCGAGGAGGCCCAAGTCTGACATCATCAACTGATCTCATTCGCCCTGGGAAGGCAGTTCCACAGAATTACCATGATTTTCCACTTACACGGCATTGTGAACCTCATTGCTGGCTTTCCAGGACAATGGGGAAGTCAGTTTCCATCTCAGGGGCCTGTTGTGTAGATGACAGACTATGTTCAGTGGAGAGCCAAGCGTTGGTGACCCCTCAGTGCCTTGTCTCTTTTAGCCCTGTGACCCAGAACCACATGTATGGTAGGTCCAGACATGTGTAGAGAGAGCTCTTCTGTCTTGTTTCTCCCTGCTGTCATCAGTCACTGTAACGTCCTTCCCAGCAGCCCGTGTGGCTTCTGCTCACCCCTTCCTCACTCATTCCAGCACCACATTGATTCTCCATTCTACTGGATGCCGCTTGGAGATATTTGTCTCTTCGATTTCCTCACCTTATGTGATGACGTGATTTCTTTCAGACCCCTTAAAATTGGTGTGTATGCTTAAAATATATGTATTGTGAATCTACTATATACTGGGAACCACACCAAGTAGAGGCCCCTGCCCTTAGGAACTTCACAGTGATGTGGTAATGCCGTGGCCGAGGCTCCCTGAGTGCAGTGGAGCAGGATAGGGGGTTAGGGGGACGTTCAGCTAAGGCTGGAGACTCCCTTGGAGAAGGTTTTCCAGAGGAGAGGACTCTTGGCCCTAGCTCTGGAAATGAAGCAGGAGTCAGTTGGGTAAAGATATTCGGAGAGGAAATTCCGGATTGAAGACCCAGCAGGTGCAGCTGGAAGAAAGTGGTTCCGTAGGAGAGTGAAGGGCTGGTGGTGGCAGTGGCTGGAGGTGAGGTGGAAATGGAGGATCATAGAGGCTCACGTGCTGAGGGCTTAGAAGTTCGCCCCGAAGGTGGCAGAGCCGTTGATAAACTTGGGCCCAGGAGTCGGGTTTGTGCCAGTGCTCTCCTAGGCCTGCTCCCACTTTCGCACTCTCTGATGACATTATCTTCTCGTCTCCCAAACCTCCCAGCCCTCCCATCTCTCCGATGTCAGATTCGTTGAGCTCCCTGGCACCCGCCCTCAGCATCCCTGTTCGCCTGGCCTCCTGTCAGCATTTTGACTTCCTCTGCTCTAATAATTTCCACTCTCTTCCACTTGGACAATTTATTTCTCCTGTTGTGCCCAGAACTGCTCCGCCTTTGAAGCCTCCAGCAGTGACACTCCCATTCCTAGTCACCGTCCCTCCCACGTCGTCCTTTCCCTCCAGGCTCAGAGCCCTGGTGGGACAGCCATTACCTGACCCTCCCTCCCCTCCCTCCCCTCCCAGTCCTGAGCTCTGGGGTCCACTTCCCACCCTTCCTAGCCAGAATCCCAAGGGAATTTCTCTTAACCAGCCTTGCACATCCAGCCTTCAGCTCCGTCCGTGCCCTTCACGGGCTGGAGGAAATGGAACAGCCTTGGCTAATAATTCCACTTACCACTTTCAGTACCTGGTTTTCAGCTGAGCTCTCAGCCTCGGCCTTTCTTCAGCTCTGCTAGACGTGCTTTCGCCTTCCTTCCTGGCACAGTTTTGGGCTGTGACTGCTGGTAGGCGGCAGGTTTGGCGGGCACGCCTAATGCCTCTCTGTCTTCTAGATCGCTGTGTTTTCCAGCATGTACCCCACCTCCCTCCCAGTGCTGACACAGGTGTTTGGAAAAAAGTGGGCACCTGAAACTGTAGCCAGACCAGCCAACCTATTGATCATTGGCCAATTGGGTTTTCTTTTGACAGTTTGTTCCTATGTCATTTAAATAGACTGCACTTTATATGAGCTATGGCCAATGGATTTCTGTTACTTTCGACACAAAAGCTTTTGACAAGACCACCACAGCCCTCAAGTCTCAACCCTACTCCAGTCCCTTTACTCACTTCATTAAATTTTAGTTAGAAAACAGAGGCTCTTTCTCCAGAAGCCCCTCAGTTTTCCTCCAACGGTTTTCAACTGTATTTCTACCCAGTTCTACCTTGTCTCTGAGAAGCTCCTACGTGGTTTCTTTTTAAAAATACGATTAGAGAATTTATCTACATTTGTTAAGATAGTTCTGCTCCTCTGTGTTTCCTATTTACCGTCTTTGATCTCTTTCTGTGTTCCTTCTTTCTCGTAGTGCGGGCTGACTGAGGTTTTTAAATTTCTTTTTCTTCTGTTGCTTTGGAACTTACACTTCCTGCTTCTATTCTCTTCATCAATTTTCCTAGAATTTCAACATATATATTCAAATGTACATTTCCCACCAAAGCTTAAGCGGTGTCTCCACCGTTCTCCTCCTAGAAGCTTTAACTTTCATACTTTCATCTGAGAAAACTTCCATTGATCTTATATTAGAATGATCTAGTATTAGAGTTATACCTTGCTTATAAACATAAGAATTCTTTGTATTATTATTTATAATCAATTTCCTATTTACAAAGACATCCCAAAATATAACAAAAAAAGAAATTGTGGTATATTTATACAGTGGAACACTACTCAGCCATAAAAAAAAGAATAAAATAATGCCATTTGCAGCACCATGGATGGACCTAGAGATCGTCATGCTGAGTGAAGTAAGCCAGAAAGGGAAAGAAAAATACCACATGATATCACTCATATGTGGAATCTAAAAAAGGGGGCACTATGAACTCATCTACAAAACAGAAACAGACTCTTAGACTTGGTAAACAATCTTATGGTTACCGGGGAAAGGGGGTGGGAGGGAATAAATTTGGGAATTTGAGATTTACAAATGTTAGTCACTATACATAAAAATAGATTTAAAAAAATTTCTTTTGTTTGGCACAGGGAACTATGTTCAATATCTTATAATAGCCTTGCATCAAAAAAATATGAGACCGAGTATATGGATGTATATGCATGATTGGGGACATTGTGCTGCACACCAGAAACTGACACATTGTCATTGACTGTGCTTCAATAAAAAAAATGCTTTTATAAAAAAAATACTTATTTAGATTTACTAACTTGTTTTACCAATTTTTTTTCCTACAAAATTCCTTCTTCTTCCAAGGTTAATTTTTCTTCCCCATACTGAATCCATCTTTGAGTAGCTTTTTTAAGGAAAGAGCTTGCGGCCAATAATTTTCTGAATCCCAGCTGCTGAATGGCAGTTTGTATCAAATTCCAGATTCATGGTATTTTTCCTTGGTGCTTTGAAAATTATTCCATCGACTTCTTACAGCCATTGTTGCTAATGAGAAGTCCACTGTCAGTGTTTCTCCTTTATCTCTGATTCTTTTACGTTCTCTTTAATTGCGATATTGTGCACATTCATGGTGATGTAACTAGGTGTGGATTTGTAAACCTCTGCCCTTTTCTGCACTCGATGGGCTCTGTCTGAGAACTCATCTTCAGTTCTGGAAAATTCTGTTACTCTATATACGCGCCCTCTCGCCCCTATTCTTTCTAGTCTATTCTTGTGAAACTACTATTATGGGATACATGTTGGCGCTTTTCTGTCATTTCTCTACGCCCCGTGTCTCTTGGATTTTCCTTTTCTCCCCTGGCTTTAATCTTTTTTGATAGCTTTTTAGGCAATTGCTTCAGTTCCGTCAGTTCACCTGTGGCTAATTTTTAAACCTATCAAATTATTCCATAAATATTTCTAATTTTCAAGATTTATTTTATTATTTCTTGATCTTCTTTCGTGGATGTTATTCCTTCTTTTATCTCTGAGGATTAAAAAAAGAACTACTCATTTTAGTGTCCTTTTTACATTGCTCAAATATCTCTGTCTTCTTGGGTTTAACTTCTCTATTTTCCTGCCCTATTGGCTGTCTCCCCTTGATATGAATTTTTCAAAGGACATTTTTGCATTTTGTTTGTGAACTTGTCTTTTCATTTTCTTGGGATCTGTTCTTCTTCTCAGAGGGATGATTTCATGGCTGCTTCTGCCCAAGGTTTACAACTGTGACTCAGCTATGTTGATTGCCCTGCAGAACGGGTGCCATTCTGGGGTTTTTCTCTGAATGCAGTGTGGACTGAGGCCCTAGTTCTAATATGGGAACTCAGTGCTCACCCCTGGTTATGGGCAGGTGACTGCTTTTTGGCTATAATCTTGGGCTGAAGGATGGAGAAGTTCTGGCAGCCAGTAATGACTCTCAGGCACTGTTCTGACTTCTAGCCACAGGTAGGTGGTTTGTACCCTTGTTGTGCATCGGGTAGTCAGTTTTAGTTTTCACCTAACACCCTGGTTTCCCATTTGTTTCTCTTGTTTTCAGTTTCTCTTTTGGGAGAACTCTCTGACCTTTTGTTTTGTTTTGTTTTTGATTGTTTGTTTATGGACTATGTTTCTTCTTGTCTTTGAATATGTATGATTTTTTTAAATTATTTTATTTTTTAACTCAACAGTGTATGAAAGAGCTCAGTATGTCCTTTTTTACAATACACACTTTGTTTCTTAAAATTTAGATTCCTCATACTTATAAATTACTTTTTACTTCCTTATTTACCATGCCTTAACATTTTTATGTTTATATTTTACTCTATAATATAGCTGTTTTTATTATTAATTTAATTGTTATGTTTATAAAAGCAATCCTTATATATTATTTTAAAAGTCATGTAGTACTAAAAATCTTGCACTGAACCAGAATACTTTCCCTCCTCATTCTGAATCCTATGCCCAAGAGACAACCGCCCTCATCTCGAGCTGTCTCCCCTGATACTCAGCTTCATGTTTCTAATAATAGCTGACCTATTCAGTCACTCTTCTAAGTGCTATTGCTTCATTTAATCTAAATAAAATGCTTATGTCTTGACTGATACATTTTTGGAATGTTTTATTGCATATTTGCTAAAGTAGGTAAGAACTTTTCTATAACTTCTTCTTTCCCTTCCCATGTATTTGTTTAAATAAAACAATTTTAGTTACTTTATTATGCATATGCAAATGTTGTCCAGTGATGAGCCTTAGTCAATTACAACTATGTTTCCTTCCGTGTCCTGCCCTTTATTTCTCCTGGAAATGATAGTTGCTTCATTTTTCTCCCCCTTATGCCTCTTTTTATATACTAACGATTAATTTCCCAAATGCTCCAGTGTCTCTACTATAAGCAACTTTGTCCAT
This sequence comes from Vicugna pacos, assembly GCF_048564905.1. Lineage (NCBI taxonomy): Eukaryota > Metazoa > Chordata > Mammalia > Artiodactyla > Camelidae > Vicugna > Vicugna pacos. Next base: position 3,127,262 of record NC_132999.1, on the reverse strand, counting down.
GGACTCATGTGGAGCAGCTCTACTTTTCCCAGGAAACTTCTCCCACCAAACTTCCTCTCCTGCTCCGAGGTGGACTCTTTTCTTTCAGGAAGATGGCACAGATGTCATTACATGATGCTTTTGCCTTTCTTCTGGTTTTTTTTCTGGATTTCATGTCTTTTTTTTTTCCTTTCTTTTGGTTTATTTCTTGTTTGGTTGACACGTGTTTTCTGGTAACTTTCTAAACCACTGTGTTTTAGTTCTTGCGTGTCTAAACTGCCCTTATTCTACCTCCGCATGACTGACAGGCTGGGAATAGAAAGCCGGATTGAAGATCATTGCCAGTAAAGTCGTGAAGACAGTCCTCCACTCTCCCAGCGTCTGGTCTTGCTGTTGATGAGTCTGACGCCAGCTGGGTTGGTTTCTTCGTAAGGGGCCTAATTTCCCCAACTAGAAGTGTTTGTGGTCTGCTCCTTAACCTTATATGCCCCTGTATCACAGGTACGCTGAACTTCCACAGTGATGTACTTTGGTGTGATTTATTTTTTATTGGGAAGGGTGGTTGCTGGTGGTGGTGTCATTATTGTTTAATTTCTGGTGCTGAGTTCAATTTGCATGTTGGTTGTTTAACCCTCTGCTGTTCTCCTGGGTTTCAACTCTTTTAATTTTTTCAGACTTATTTCTATCTTGGTGAATACACAACTGCACTTGAAAAGATGCCAGGTGATGGGTTGTATAAATATCTATGAACATCAATTAGATCATGTTGATAGTGCTATTCAGATCCTCTATGTGTATAGTGATTTTTTTTTTCAGTTGTTCTATGAATTGTTGAGAGAGGAGTACTGAATTCTTCCACTATGCTTGTGGATTGTATATGTCTTCCTTTAATCCTGTCAATTTTTGCTTTTTGTATTTTGAAGCCCTGTTATTATGCACATACCGATTTATGATTGTTATGTTTTTCTGATGAACTTACTCTTTAATTATTATAAAATGTCCATGCTTGTCTTTGATGTACTCTTTGCATTGATGTCTATTTTGTCTGTTACTAACAAGCCATTCCAGTTTTTCCATGTTTACATTGTATTGTATATCTTCTGTTCATTCACTTTCAATCTATGTCTCATCATTTTTAAAATGTGTCTTTTATAGTCTGAATATTGAAGGTTTTTCCCTTTTAAAAATCAAATCTGATCATTTTTACTTATTTATTGGGCAGTTTAATGCATTAACATTTAATGTAATTAGTGATATGGTTGGCTTTAGTTTGTCCCCTCTGAGTTTTATTCCTCTTATTCCCTTTCCTTCTTTCTTTCGGATTGTTTGCATATTTAATTTATCTATTGGGTTTTTAGTGGTACCACTTTGTGTTATTTTAATCTATGCCCCTAAACTATTTCCTTCTCTATCAGTCAGGATCCAATCAGGAGATAGAGACCATACTAGATATTGAATAGAGTTTAATATAAAAAAGTGTCACCTGGGTAACTGAAAGGGTAGAAAGAAGATGCTAAGATACCATGAAAGTGGGGAGCATCTATCACCATTAAGGCTGAGAGAACAAAGAGAAGAGATTATAATTATAATTGTTAAAATTTAGAAGCTTAAAGGAGGAGCCTCATGGAGGTGAAAATCAGCCCTCTCAGGAGAGGTGATGCTGGGCTGGTACTGGTGTCCCTGTATCAGAGAAAGCCTGGGACCCAGACTCTGAGGAGGACAGCACATGCTGGCCGGTGTGCAGCAGTGTCTCAGGGTCGGGGGATAGGGGTGCTGAGATGCTGATTCTATGAAATGGAAAAACTTCAAACTGGATTCAGCTTCTGCTACCAGAAGCAACTGCCACTGATAAGGTGAAGAAGTATTGCTGGGGTGACTCTCATGGGAACCATCCAGGCAGGAAGTCCACAGAAAGCAACAAATAGCAGACAGGAAGGAGCAAGTCCTGTCTTCCTCCCCTAGCCTTTGTCTTCCTCCAGTGCTCCCTATTAACAGGAGTCACAGGAAGCCAACTAGCAAAGCAAAAACGTTCACAGAGTCCCCACCTCACATCACAAAGTGGAGAATAAAAGGGTGGGCTTGGAGCTGAGAGATAATGAGTTAATAATTGGTCGTCCTTTCTCTGGTATAGGACATCTTCCCATCTCTTTTATTTAAAAGATTCCTTCTCTTAGATCTGCTTGTTCTGCCTGTCTTTCCTTCTCCTCCATACTTCTGGTCTCTTATTAGCCTTTTATGATTAGCAAATGTCAAATAGGGGAGATAGTAAGTGCTCAAAAATGTCTTCTGGATTAATGGTTATATGAGAGAGGAAATGGTAAGTGCCAAATGAGTAGTACAAACTCTACTTGCCATAGAGGCTCAGAGGAGGAGGGAGAGACCGCCATGAACTTAGGTGGCCCCAAAGGTTTCATTGATGAGATGGCTCTTGAGATAAACTATGATAAATGGCAAGGATTTAAACACATGGAGAGAAGGATCGGGCATTCAAGGTGGAGGGCACAGCATAAACAGAGACTTGGAGGAAGAAATATGCTAGATGCTTCTGGGAGACAGGTATGGCTGGAGCTGAGGCTACCTTAGAAGCTAGCTTATGGATAGGGGTCCTTTAACGATTGGTGAAACTGTGGAATCCTAAAGGAGCAATGGGGACGCTGTCAGGAAAGAGCTAATTGATGGGGTTTAGGGCAGAAAAGGGTCATGTTGAAGACAGTGCTGAATTAAAGTGCTGTGTAGGTGGGGTGGTGCTCAGATCTTCAGAATATATGTGCAGCAGAATGGTGCTGCCTTGAAAAAGAATCAGGAAATCAGGAACAGAAACAAATTAAAAAAAATTTTTAATGGTTCTAGGATTTTGATGGTACTAAGTTCAATTTGAGGGTTCACATTCAGAATCAGAGGAGTGCAGAAAGAGCCAGAGAATGAGTTGTGGGGAAGTCTGGGAGGTTGGAGGAACATCCAAATGGTGTAGAAGTGGGGAGGGTACACGTTCAGGTCAGCACAAGGTCATCCTTGCCTTTGCAAGGGTGGGTGACAATGTCAGGAGGTAAGCAGTGCACGTTGGTTTGGTTTTAGTTAGAGGCAGCACTTGAAGTTAGGGATGGACCAGCTGCCTGTCACCTGACACCGTTCGGTCCCACTTGCTCCCTGTTGAGGCCGCTGAACTAGTTTTTTTCCTTTTTTTGAGGGCTCCTTTCCCCACCCTCTGAAAAAGAACCTTTGTTTATGCCTTAAAATTGTGGCAAATCCGCTTTCTAGGTCTGAAAATGTTGATTTTTTTCCCTATTTTTTCTTGAATTATTTTCTTTCTTTTTCAAGGAAAACAATTTTATTACCAACAAAAAAAATATTTCTAACAAGTTCCAAAGGGGAATTATAATACATTGTTGAGAAGACGAAACCCACTTGGTAAACAGAAGGATGGACAGGTTCAAAATGTTCTAGCTTCCTGTCCCACCAGAGCTTTTGCTGAGCACCCATGTGAGAGGCGCTCTGTTTCCTGCTTTGGTTTCTGAATTTTGCTGAAGCATTTCTGCTGGCTTTAGGAGTAGCCAAGCCCCCCTGATTGGCGCCTGGGAAAGCCAGCCTCACACCCCTCACGCGCAACTTCAGCAAAGCCCTCGGGCTGCCAGGCACGTTGGAGATCCTGTGGGTGCAACTCCGCGGAGACCAAGGGCAAGATAATCAGTCCAAGGAGACAGTTAATTTTAGTACAAAAGAGGTTAGATGTGATTTATTTCCAACACCAATGAACCAAAAGCGCTAACAATCAGAGGAACAAAACACAGAACATCCAATACTCCGCGTAAAAATGGCTTATGTCAGCTGAGATCTGCCTCGTCATTAGCAAGGGAGACAGGCTTCAGGTGGGCTCAGGAGCCGACGCGGAGGACATTTTTGGGTTGTCTTTATAGGAAACGAGGTTTTGAATCATCAAAGGGTTAGAGAAATGGATTTGGAGACAGGACAGAGAATAGCAGACGAAAAGGCGGCAAGAGAGGACAGGAGGGTTTTTATAGGATTATCATAGGTCATTCGTCATTTCGTTCATCATCATTATCTTCAGAAAGCATAATGCTAGGATGGGATCCATGCGGCTTGTGCTGCCCCTTAATCATCCGTTTTCAGCGGCTGCAGGAGGGCCCTCTCCATGGCTGTGAGCCCCGCAGCTCCCCGTCACAGCTCCCCGTCCTCCGGGACGGGTCCCTGGGCAGGTGGATTGTCCGCTGCTTGAGTCTTGTGTTTGTTCCCTTGCACTTGAGCCAAGCACGAGGACTCACCTAAAGCCACTGCTCCTAGTCCCGTGGTTGATTTGTCCACCTCTGCAAAGTAGCTCAAACAACCTCTTCTCCGGCTCCTGAGACTTAGCATCTGAACCTAAGGGCTTGGAGAAAGGCAGAAGGAGGGCTCAGACGGGGATGGACCAAGTCCTACAGGCTTATTTTAACGAGGCACGAGCCTTAGACCCTTCCTGTTCTTCTTCCTAGGTCACTGTTTGCCAGAATACTCTGGGTCCCGAATCCCGTCCCTTCTGTTTAACCACCCTGTCCTCTCGGCAGTCACTATATCACGCTCACACTTCCATTATTTGCCTTCACGTGTAACACTTTATATGTCCCTAGTTTTTTTTTTTTTCACAGACTAGAACAACGGCTTAATTATCTGTGAATCTCCCGTACCCAGATCACCATTTAGTGTTTATATATTGAGTGAGTGAGTGAAGGAAAGAATGAAAGCCATTTATATTGAGGGAATAGTAATTAAATTGAGAATGAAGCTGTCTACATCTATCTCTGGCAAATAAGAAGGGAAACACTGTGAGGCTCTTGTATTTGTGAGAGGAAAAACTAAGACAACCTCCACCACACTTCAGCAGGAGAGGACTCCGGGGGCACTGCGATCTGAGCCCTCGTGTGTCCGGCTAGTGCACGTTCAAAGCAAGGGTGCATGACCCACCTTCTCTCACCTCCAGCCGCCCCTTCCCTTTTCCTAGCTTTCCCTTCTCTCGCACACTGACAGTGGTGGTAAGAGACGCTCCCTGTGCCGCCCTGTTGTCAGACCAAGTATCCAGTTGCAGGGTTCAGGGAGTGCCTCTCTACCTCCCTCGTTTGTCTTTGAGCGTGTGACCCCTTAGGTAGGGTGGGGTACATCCTTCAGGGGGAAAATGACTTTAAAAAAGGTTTCAGTGTGGGAAGGAGGGTACAGCTCAGTGGTAGAGCAGGAGCTTAGCATGCACGAGGTCCAGGGTTCAACCCTCAGTACCTCCATGTGCAAATGGCCAGTACCTCTGTGTAAATAAATAAATACCTAATTACCCCCCCCAAGAGAAAGAAAAAAAAAACAGTATCAGTGTGTGTTTATCAAACAACGATCTTTGATAGTGGTTGGGAAGGAACTGAATTTTCCCAGTGCTCCCACAGCCACCTTTGTATCTTTGTAACCCTTCTCTTGAACACCCTAGAATCCTCTGGCTACAGCAAATGGTCATTCAAAGCTTTGCCAGGAGCCTTCATCCCTTCTTATGTTCTATTAAAGCTTCAGGCATCACCCCTGCTCCCTCTGTGGCCTGTTCGTTTTTTGGTTACAGCGTTGGGGAAGAAAGCTGGCATCACGTGGGGAGCTTCTAAGTGCGAATGTCCGCATCCTTCGTTCACATCCTTCAAGGGTTTCCTTTAACCTTTTCTGATTGTGTTTCTGAGTACATGGTGTCAACAGCTCTCAGAACTGTTAAGTTTTCTATTTATCCTCAGGCCAGGAAAAGGCACAGATCACTGCAGTGTAAAATTACCAGTGGTTTTGACAGTGACCTGGAAGAACTACGGAATGAAGAAATTTAGCCTTGAGAGCTGAGGTCCAGCCCGAGGCCCATCTTAGCCAAGAAGTTCTGCTCAATTATACAGGTCACGAGAAGTTCTGCTAGTCCTGAAAACATTGAACTCATCAGACTTCAGTTGGGTGTTGCTGGCACATCTTGATGAATGGTCTGGTTCAAACACCAGGTACCGTATTTACTTATTTATTTCCTCCTCTGTTCCATTCCTCCACCACCTTAATTTTGAAAAGTAATTCCATGAGTTTTGAAAGTTGCTTTTTGTTTCTTTTGTAGGACTTCTTCCAACCAGTGCAAACTCTTCTGAAGGATTAAAAATATTCACTGGAATGGTTAAAAAAAAAAAAGAAGAAGAAGAAGAAGAAGCCTTACTTGCTGAAAATAGAACGGAGGGGACTTATGTCTTTGGAAATGCTCTTGCCAAGCCTTAGAGAGGAAATGTCATAATGGCTACAAGCTTGGGTCTTAGAGCTGGGCCACCTGAGTTAAGCCCCAGCTTTGTTGCTTCCTAGCTATGAATCTAGGGGCAGGTTACCCTCTGGGTGCCTCAGTTACCCCACGGGAATGACAGTAGACATACCTACTTCCTAGGGCAAATAGATACAAAGTGAGTGTTGTGAGTTAATAGGAAGCACTTAGAATAGTGCGTGGCACACGGAAAGTTCTCAATAAATATTAGCTACTGTTTTTAATTAGCTAGTAGCTTAAAACTATTTCAGATGTCTTATGGATATAGAATCACAATGTTCACTCTGGGAGGTAAGAAATATCTACCGAAAAAGGGAATTGTGCATACAAACATGACATAGCTGAAGCCGGTTCTGTCTAAACTGGGAGAACAGTTCTTATGTGTCTCTTCAGTCTATTAAGCCACCTCTTAGTCAGATCCCTTTTTAAATGGCCCTGGGTCTTCCACATCCACCTCTTAGTGTTCAAACTTTGAATAGTTATTTCTTAAATGTGTTCCATTACCCTGCTTCTAAGAGTCACACTTTGGCATTTCAGATATAACCTCGGCACAGGTCGCTTAGTCCCTAGCTGTAGGGGGTACATATGAAGATCTCAGAGCTCCACTGACCTTCCTCAGAAAGACCGGAGCCCCAGAATCCCAAAGTCTCCTTTCTAAAACCCTTCTCACAAAGTTTGTCCTTAATTTCCATGCTCAGAGCCCTTTGATGTCTTCGGTGTGAGTGACGGTCTTCAAGAGCTATGCAATCGATTCCTCCCTGTTTCTCTTTTTGGAAATTCTGCGTGTGGTCTAGCACTCCCCTTGGACTGCTGCATCGATCATATCTTGGTGCATCAGTCAGAGTTTCCAATTTAATGTTGTAATGCATTTGTAAACCCATCCTTTTTGTACTTCATCATGGTATACAGGATAGAACATTTATAACTCCCCAAGCCTCAATGTTGAACCAATAGAGTTAGTGGTAAGGAAGGAAGGAAACTAACATTTACTGAGTTTAACTAATGTGCTCAAGACTCACATAACTAGAACGTGGCAGAGTCAGAATTCCTGTCCAGATCTGTATGTTTTGAAACCCAGGTTTACTTGCTGTATGATGAGATATTTATGTAAAATCTATCCAGAGAAATGCTTCTTTACACTCCTTTCCTCATAAACTCGATTATAATAACCATTCTCTTAAAATGCAGTCAAGTCACTTGAGGTTTTTGGTGAATATAAGAAAATGTCAAAAATTTAGTCAATTTTCTTCTCACCCACTGTCATTCTTCTACTTCATGAATGAGGCGTGGGAAACTTCTACTTTATAGCCTTTGAGGCCTTTTTAAAAAAACTATAAAATTAGTGACTTTGGCATTGCCCCAAGAGGATATGTTTATTTACTTGGCTATAAATATTTGAACTTCATACTCTAAATTCAGTTTGTCAGATAAGAGAAAATTGTGTTAATGTGTAGTTATGATTTTTTTTTCTTCCCTGATATCAGTATGAATTTTAGAAACCAAAGCATGGCTGCTTCTTCCTAACCCTAATAGGAAAGACAAAAAGAAGCAGATCTATCTAGCAGAGTGCCTTCAAACCAGTTTTTGTCCAACCTAGATACATACCTATGAAGCTTTAGGGCACCAGGGAAAAAGAGGAACTCCTAAGAGATTCAATACAGGAAAAAAGCAGGTTACCTTCTGGAGCATGAGAATCAGAATGGCTTTTGACTTCTCATCAGCAGCAATGGATGCTGAAAGACAATGGAATGGTGTCTTCAGTGTTCTGATGGAAAATAACTTTGACCATAGAATTCTATCCCCAGCCAAACCCTAGTGAAGTAGAGAGGGGAAAAAACCTATCAAATATATAATAAATTATCACTTATGATTTTGAGAGTGAACTCCAGCAAAATGAAAAACATCATGGAGGAAGGCATGAGATCCAGGAAGTAACATCTCTAACCTAGAAGGGCACAGAAGGAAGTGGTGACAGCGTGGGCAGTAGCTGTCTGGAGGCGAGCAGAAATTCTGAGACAGCTGGGTGGATGTCTCAAGAAAGAATGAGATTGGTCCACAAGTAAAAATACTTCTGTAATTATGACCATATAAACCCTGTTTACAAACTGTAGGTTGTTAATTGTTAGACTCAATTCCTAGACAAACCCACAGAAGGCTTAATTATGATTACAGAAAAGAACATAGACATTATCAATTATGACTCTGTAAATATATGAGTAGAGGTGACAGATAATGGGATATGGAATGGGCAGGTGTAGAGGAAGAGGGAAAGACAGAGCCAAAAATATCCTCATCAAACATATTTATAAAGTTGCTAAAATGAGAAAGAGACATTGGCTATGTTATTTGACACTACAGGTGTAACCAGTAAGAAAACCTAAGTTGCCAGGATTAGTAATTGGGAAGAGGGAGGTAGATAAAGTGGGAGGAGGATGTCTAAGGGAAGTAAGTATCAGTCCTAGCAGGGGTGAACAGTTATTGTTTAAAGTTGATGAGAAGAGACATAGAGATATACCCCTGTTAGAACGAAAATAAACACAGAAATCCACAGAGGCATATGTGGAGCAGGAGGTGATTAAGAAAGAGGAGTGACTTGGAGCAAACCAGGGACTGCTCAGAAGATCGCTGCTTGTCATCCTCATGATGAGAAGGAGATGTAAGCCAGAAACATTTACCAGATCACTAGCCCAACCTTAGGTGCTGCTGAACGTGGGCCAGGCTGGACAGGAACTATCTGGGTTAGCCTCAGTGCTCTGAATCCAGGCCCCGGAGGCTGGAAACTCATGTCTCTCTCCACCCCACCATGAACTTTTGGTTCTCACGCACCATTTCCATTTTGCCTCCTCACATTGTGCACTGCTGATTTTTCTGGTGACTTGTGGTTGACGTTGCTACTGTAAGAAACTCCTAGAAATGTTGGAATTTCTCTTCTTATTGCACACTTTACTCCAAAGAATGTGTTGGTCAGGGCTAAAGCAATAGTCTCAGGGCAGACAGCCAATTTGCCTCTGATGACAACATCGCAGCAGAAGATGGGAGTCTGCTGACTTCAGAGTGAGCACACGGCACTGGCCGAGGCCGTGGACCCCCTGAAGCAGCTGGGATAGGCAAGGAGGGCACCTGCCTCCCAGCTCAGAAAAGACAGTTGGCTGGAAAGTGTTTTCCCTTTGCCCTTTTCTGTTGCTTTTACTGGATGAAATGTTGCTCACACTGGATTTCTAAGTCTGATAGCCTAAAGCAAGTTTTGGCCAGATGGACAGTTGTGTTTACTTTGTGAAAGTGGAAGTAACAATAAGAATTACAGGAATTTATGGGTTTTAGCAGTTGTTTAATTTTTTTTTTATAGAATGCATTTGCGAGAGATTAATGTTTAGGGGAGGCTGGAACACTCCGAGAGCCTTAAATGTTTTATGGTATGTTGAGACTGAGAATTTTCAGATGAGCTCAGAGTTTCTAAATTCTTTGAAGCCCTTCTGAGACTTTCTTTGGAAGAACACTTGGCCCCTATAAATGTGTTTACTATGCGTCTTCCATCATTTGCAAGGTTGGTTCCAATACTGTATCAGGAAATGGGATTGTGGGGCACAGAAGTCATACAGAAAAGCATCAGTGGACTTGAGAGTCACCTATTCAGATGAATCAAATGAGAAGTAAAATCTATAGTCTATCTAGTTTGGTAATTAAAAAATAGTATTTCTCCAATCCATCAAATTCCTGCTTTTCAGACAACTTTCCTTAAACCCTTGGCAGGATATACCCAAGACTAAGAACTTGCAATTCCCCAGCAGGAGAAGAAGGATCCTGGTCAAGGGTCTTGTTTGTCACCACCTCCTGGACACTTTGGATTCTTCATTGTAGAGGCCTTGGAAGCCATCTCATTGTATGTCACCATTTTCCTAAATCCTGATTAGTTTTCTCTCTCTCGGATGGAATGGATGTCGAAGACGAGTCTGGGAATCGCTACCAGGCATCACTGTGGCCCGGGCTCTATGGGGGTCCACCTGCATCTCTCCTCGCTTTTCTTGTTACCTTTGTAGGTAGCTCATCTGTAGAAATCCTTCCATGTCCTTCGGTGGACTTGGCACCAAGCAAGACAGAAATGTTCAAGCTCTTCAGCGGCACAGACCCAGGCTGTCACCCAGGGAAGCTGCACCTGGACTAGACCCATTTGTACCAATGGCCCTGGGTCCTGCATTATCTTCACAGCCCTAAAAATAGCTCTCAATTAACATTGCATTTCAAGAATTGGAAAATTTCCCAGAAGTCCATTCTTTTTTCCTTTTCTATTTCATTACATTTTGCAGTAATAATACACAAGCCTGCAGAAAACATGACGGGTAATGAAAAAATGTAATTAATATAAGCAGTGTAAAGCACGTTTTTTTTTTTTTCCTCTGTTGTCCTTGCAGAAAATTGCTGCTTTAAACCAAGCAGGATGTGAAAATGCATAAAACCCCCTTTAATCTGCCATGGTTTGTAAATATCTTATGTAAAACAGTTAAATCAACTGTCAGATTTTTTTTTTTAACATAAGTCACATATTCTTGTAAAAAAATTTTTTCCCTGCAGGACAAATTGAGTGATTTGGATAACTATTTTTAAGGGGGGAAGGATGGAGGTCATGGTGAGGATTTTCAGCCATACACCTGAAAACAGGAAGAACCTGACTTTTGGACGGCAACGCTGCCCGTTGGATGTGTTGAAACAGAAGGAAGTGTCCTGCCACTGAGACACAAGCGGAGCCCATCCCTGCCTCCGGTTCAGTACTTGGGAGAAGTAAACATTCTTGCTACTATTTCCCACCGATACTCCCCGTCCCATTAATCGAAATAAAGTGATAAAGAAGCCAAGAGGCTGTGGGGTATCCTGGCATCTCTCAGACCACTTCAGGTTACTTATATGGACCTCTAGCAATATCCAGGGGTGTGTGGCTAGAAGGTCGCAGCCGAATTTCAAAGCTGAAATACAAAACATTTTTCCCCAAATATCTTCCGAGGCCAGAGGAGAAACTGCTTATGATTTGTTTTCGTTTGTTGTTCCCTTTGTACTTTTTTTTTCTTTTTAAACTGCAGCTGGCATCCGTGATTGGTTATTATTTGTTTCTATCTTGCTCTGAGTTCTGCAACTTTCCGCATGGCCCTGGTGTGTGTGAACTTTCAGATTTGGCTTGGGAACTGCTGGCCTCGCCCCTCTGCTCCGGTGGGACGCCTGGTGAAGGTAGGTCCCCGGGTGAACAGCAGCGCCCCATCCTGCGGCATTCTGGGAGGCCATTTGGAGTCCCAGATGTAGGAAATGAAACAATCCAGGCTCACACAGTCACAAAGTGCCCATCTGGCACCCAGGAACCCTGCGTGACAGGAGCACACAGGCGTGAGCTCACTATGATTATGGCGTTTCATAAACAGAGCTGCAGCCAGCTAGAGAAGACGGTCTCTGGGATGATGGCAATCATCCGCCACTCCGCTCCCTTTCTGCCTGATTCCCCCAACACACACACACACACACACACACACACACACACACACACACACACACACACACACACACACACACACAGTGCATGCACCTCAACCTTTTTAAAACATAGGGGCCAGGGAGAAAAAAAAGGGAGAAATTCATCCTCCAAAAGGTAACATGTTTTTTCAGAGGGTTGGAAGGAGAAATTTCCACTAGCAGCCGAATCCACCCCGCCCCCCCCCCAACCACCTCTCCGTCCACATGATTGTTTTTTTGCCCTCCATTTGAGGACTCACAGGCGATGGTGTGAAATGTGACCAGTCAGCTCCTAGCTAGCTCTCTTCTTGCACATCACCCTAAAAATAAGGAAAAGCAGCAGCAGGAGGGATTCCATAAATCACACAAATATTGCACTGCTTTCTGGTCCTGAAACCAAATTCACAGGAGAATCTAATAAACGACCTCAAGGCTTTTAGTTTCCTTACAAGTGTTGGTGCCAAAGTAGGAGCAACAGAAGCTGGACAAAGGGGGTGTCGGTTGGAGAACCGCTCGGGCTGCCAGTGTGGGTGCGCGCCTGTGTGTGAATGAGGAAGGGGCAACTCTCCCCACACGTGCTCCGTGCCGACATCCACCTGCCAGTTTTAGGAAAGAGCAGGCAAAGCTTAAACCAAGCCTGCTGGGGCCGGGGTAACTATCATACCAGCTCCCCATTTTTTTACATATATATTTTTTTCTTTAAGTTTTTTTTTTTTTTTTAAATTTGGCCGGGCGGTAGGTAATTAGGTTATTTATTTATTTGTAGCGGAGGTGCTGGGGATTGAATCTGAGACCTCGTCCGCATTAAGCGTGCGCTGTACCGCCTGAGCTATATCCTGCCCTCTCCCCAGCTCCCCTTTTTACATCTATGGCTTTCACTCTATTATCCTGTCAAAACACAGATTTCTAAGAGGCTCGTGTCCAACGACAAGAGTGAGACCTCTAATGGAGCAGGTAACCCGGGACATTGTGAAGAAGTCCAGTGACAAGGATGGGGCGCACACGAAAGACCGGTTAAGTCACGTGCTGATGTGTATTATCCGCGCATTACAATGAGGGGGAAAAATCACCCTAGACATTTCACTAGATGGTGTTCCGGACTGTAATAAAAAACATCGGGTTGCGTTACCCTTCCCAGACATCACATTCGGCTCTCTCAGCAGGTCCGGCCTCCCAAGGAGACATTTTCAAAGCAGCTAGATTTTTCGGCCCAGACAGAACAATCACGCAGACACCGGCGGAGCGCATCCGCGGCCCCCGCTGACCCGCCGCACGGCACGCGGGAGAAACGCGGTGGCTGGAAGGGGTCCCAGCGGGACAGAGGTTCCTGGACTCACCGACGTGAGGGAGGAAAACACAAATGGATCGCTCCTCCTCGGGGAATGAGTTCCTCTCTCTGGCTCCCTCCTCTCAGGCGCCTCTCCCTCCTGCTCAGAGAACTGGGATCTGCTTGTTTGCGAATGAATCCAAAGCACCGAGTGGGGAGCGCAATGCGATGTTTGTAAATATGATAAACCATTACAATATTACAGCTTTTCATTTGGAAAGCCACTTAGGCAGGAAATGATTACTGACCCATGATATGTAAATGACGGAAAGGCAGAAATTAGTATTTGGGTCAACTCGTATATTTTTCAACCATGAAATGAAAATCTCAGTGTTCACATTCCAATTCATACATGAAAGCATCACGGCGCTATTAGTTGACTATTGTGTTAATTTATTATTGTCTTAGTTAATGTTTTCAGAGCCACCGTGAAGGTATGGCTCTAATTTCAATGCCCTAATTTTGCAACTGGAAGAGGGGAGTGTCCGCCTCAGGGCCAGCTGGTGTCCCGAGGGAGTTCCAACTTTAGTTGGGGAGCAAGGAGGTGATACTGAAGGAGAGGGTAAGGATCGTGTCTTCAAATATTTCCAATATGACATCAATCACTTCCCTTTCTTTTGAGTTCATAAAGCCACAAGAATGTGTTGGATAATTGGGCTACTGGGACAAGTTCCTAGATGCTGCTGGGGACACAAAAGAATCCCAGAAGGACCTTTGTCTTTAAGGTTGAAGTGAAAGAGATCCACTATGAAAAAGATGCAAGAACTCAGAGGGAGAGAGAATTTAGGAAGGCTGCTTGGAGGAGGGGATATGTAAGCTGGTTTTAGACGGCTGTTAGAATTTAATCAGAGAAAGAAAGGAAAAAAGCCATCACAGGTAGACAGCAAAAGAAAAGGCCCAGGGGATGGAGCGCCATGCCACGTAAACTGAGGGCCCACTTTACTGAAACAGAAGGTGGAGATCGAAGAGCAAATGTGTAGGTGTGTACACAGAGAAATCACACAAGGCGGGCCACTGAGGACCATCAGAGTTCCTTCCCAGAGTGAACCAGGTGAGGGCGATGGGAAGGGACCCTGGGCTACCTAGATTAGGTAGAAATGCAGCACGGGTTGGAGCTGGAGCGATTGTGGCAGGAGGGCGAGTTGGGGGGCAGGACTAGACATTTAAGGTCAGGGAGAGAAGGCCTGGAGTGGGGTCCTTGTCACATGTGTTGGGAGAAACAGAGGGCTGGACAGGAAGGGGTGGTCTGGGAAACAGGAAATGAAGTGTTGTGTCTGGAAGCCGTGTGCAGAGGGATGGATTTACTGTCAACCCTCATATTCAATGGTTTTAAAGAGCAAAATGAGTATGTGATGCAGAGAGTAAGTGGAGTAAGGAAATGCTGATGGCTTTGCCTTTTAATTTAATTGATTGGCTAGAGGGAATGCCTGGTATTTCCACTGTGCAACTAAATCTCCTCTTCTCGTAACCTCGTCCATCATGGCCTCACGACTAGGTGGTGCTGAGGTCTTCAGCTTCAGTGTTGGCCCTTGGATCTGGGGTGTCTGGGTGCCTTAACCACAGTCACTCAGTCAGATCCTTTAGTTGGGAGTTTTAGGGTCAGAAGAGATAGCCTGCCAGGGGATCTGAGTGGAGGACAGTTTTGAATAGGTGGGTTAGACCAGTAGTTCTCAGTGGAGGCAATACTGCCTCCTACAGAGTGCTTTGGAAATTCCTGGTGACATTTTTGAGATGTCACAAAACTGAGTGGGAGCCTTGGATGCGAGACATCCTGTGTTCACAGGACAGTCCAATATAATGCAGATTCATGCAGCATCTCCCTTGGCTTTTGAATGTCCTGAGGCATTCGTGTAGGTAAACCTGTTTAAAATTATCTAAACCTAAAACCTAACTCCATTTAATATATTATTGCTGCCGAGTTTTAATACACGTTAAATTTTCCGTGAATTTACAACTACCGTGTATATTAAGGGACTATTATATTTTGTTTTGTTCAGAACTTTGCCAGGAATTGGACACTGGGAAAAATCACAGTGCTGGCGGCAGCGCTGTTGTATTTGAGTGGCATTCAGGGCTGTCATTCCACAGGTAGATGCAAGCATTTAGTAATTTTTTCAAGCCTTCTACATGTACATGTTTATATACATATTATTTTATTATGAATTACTTTTTTTAATGGAGATACTGGGGATTGAACCCAGGACCTCTTGCATGCTCAGCACATGCTTTACCACTGAGCTGTACCTTCTTCCATGAATTACTTTCCTTTTGTTTCTGCTTTATATTATATTTAGGGCATTATATTAGTTTTTTTGAAGTATGTGTCTAGGATATACACTATACATACATGATATGCAGCCATCCCTCGGTAATTTTGAGGATTGGCTCCAGGACCCCCATGGATACCAAAATCCATGGGAGCTCAAGTCCTTTCTATAAAATGGCATAATATTTGCATATAACCTATGTACATCCTCCCGTATACTTTAAATCATCTCTAGATTACTTATAATACCTAATATAATGTAAATGCTATGTAAATAGTTGTAAATACGATGTAAATGCTATGTAAATTGTTGCTGGTGCGTGGCAAATTCAAGTTTTGCTTTTTGGAACTTTCTGGAACTTTTAAAAACCAATATTTTCCATCCTTAGGTAGTCAATTCTTCAGAATCGACTTAACCCTCAGATTCTGAGGGCCGACTATATACATTCTATAAATTCTGTTTCAGGATAGTAAGGGGGGAGGAATATAAAATATTTGCTATAAGAAGGAGATGTTGTCTCTGAAGATGTGAGAACCATGGAGTTTGAAACATGAGAAACTTAGATATGACAACTTGTAAGTGGCCATCTTTTGTTATTCTTTTTTGTGCTAGATTAATTCATGGATCTTTACTGCACTTCTATGGAGAGCCTACAGGGGTGCAAACGCCATACAGACGTGCTGGAGACAAAGAAGAAGTGCAAGTCATAGATTCTCTTCCAAATATTGTATCTCACACCTTGGCCTAGCCGGGCCTGGTGGCTTACCACCGTGGTGGTGGCTGGCGTAGGCCAGAGGAGAGTGGACAAAGCATGATGTTCTGGAGGTTACAGTACTGGCAAATAATGGTGAATACGGTCCAAGATGAATGACCCACCAGTGGGAGCCTGAGAGCACATTCCTGGAAGGTCCAGCAGGCAGGAGCCTGTCAGCATCAGGAGCAAATGGGGGCAGAGCTGGTGGCGCCAGGCACCAGGCTGGAGAAGGAGATGCGATTCCACCCCTTATGGATGGTGCCAGGCAAGGGCAAAGCCTGCCTCAAGTAATTCACAACTGGGGCCCAGAAACAGAGGAACAAAGCTGAAAGCTAGTACCCAAGACACGGTGGGACTTGAGGCTGAAGTTTTCAGGCCAGAACTCAGGTAAGGGGTTGAGGCTCAGGGCAGACCAGCAATGAGAGGGTCTTTGTGTTGAGTGATAGATGTTGGGGTTAGCGTGCAGGTGGATTCGCCTGCTGGGTTTTGAGAAGGAAGCCAGAAGTGGAGGCTGGGAGCCGTGCTTGTTCTGGCTCTCAAGTTTTATAACTTAATTCAAAGAATCAAAGTATAAATACCAAAATAGCCAGTGAGTCAAGTGGACAGTCATTAGCAGAGTATGGGCAACAGTTGAAGAGCGCCTGAAAACCCTGCGTGGCCTCCCTTGGATCAAAGAGGCCCCAGGACACGGGAGAGACCTCTGGGTTGGAATAGTTTCTGAAGGTTTCGTGGACGAGCAAGGGCCGGAGTCGGCCCGTGAAGAGCCCAGAACAAAGAGCTGAATTCATTCACCCATTCACCCATTCACTCACGAATATTTAGGAGGTCTTGCTATGTAATAGGTGTTAAGCACAAAGACGTAAATTGGAGGCGCCAGAGGACAGGCGCACCCAGATTTCAGAGACACGAGCAGGCCAGAACAGGCAGCTTCCAGCTCAGGACTGGAGGGGGTTCGTAAGGCCAGTGAGGCGCACCCAGGGACTGCCTTTAGGGAGACGGCTCTTCCTGCGATTCGAGCTGCTGCTAATCCAGCATCCCTTGTGCAAGGGCATCCTTTCTACCCGCTTTAAAGCTCAACCTTGAAGGAAAGTAAAACTATAATTAATATAAACTCTTCAGAGTTAGCGGTTGGACAACTTTTCCTCGAAAGATCCACGTAGCAAATATTGTAGGTGTGTCACGAAATATCATCCTTGTTTTGATTCTTTTCAGCCATCTGAAAATGTAAAATCCATTTTTAGCTCACAGGCTGGATTTGGCCTGCTGGCTACAGCTGACTGCAGACCCCTGGGCTACATGGTTCCTTTTGTCCGGAGACCAGTAAGGCATTCAGTCGTGTTGGTGAATGATGATAAGTAATATTTATTATCAGTGAAATTTTGTAGGACACTAAACATTGTCTGATGTTTAGATAGATAGATAGATAGATAGATAGGTAGATAGAATCCCACTTGGTTCTCAGAACAATACTACTAGAGTAGGTAAACCACATAACCATCACTCCTCATTTCATAGATAAGTGGATTGAACTCAGGAACATTCAGCCACTGCATTAAGTCATAGAGCCGCAATAACCAGAGGGACACTGGGTCTCAGTCTTTTGATTCCAGAAGTTGATCCTTGATCTGCAGCTACTCTGAAATGACCACACAGCCAAATTATTCACAACTTTCACAGGGCCCTCTAGCTTTCAGTCTGAGGGCGTTTTGAAATTAAAGGCTTACACTTACAAAGCAGATGAACAAACGCTGGCCGTGGCCTGAAGGATGTCAGTGCTATTAGGGGAGGAGGACTGAACAGGTTGTTCCATGTCCAGGCGCTGTTCTAACTGCTGGGGACTCACTACTGAATTCAACAGACACAATTCCTGCTCTAATTAATAGTTCATAGTGCAATGAAGATCATCCTAATGACAATGACACAGTGGCGGGAGGAGTGGCACCTACCTGAATGCCACGTACTGTGTTTGGAGTTACTAATGTTTGATCATCAAAATAGTGTCATAAAGTAGCTCTTGTTTTCGCCATTGCGTAAATACTTTAGTAACAGTAGCTAACACAGGCAACTTACTGCGTGCTAGAAAAGAAATGCTTGGAGGAGATAAGAGAGCAGGTAGCTGGCCAAGGGGAATTTGTTTGTTTGTAAATTGAAGTATAGTCGTTTTACAATGTTGTGTTAATTTCTGGTGTACAGCATAGTAATTCAGTTATATATATATATATATATATATATATATATATATATATATATATTCCTTTTCATATTCTTTTTCATTATAGGCTATTACAAGGTGTTAAATATAGTTCCTGGGCTGTACAGTAGGATCTTGCTGTTTATTGATTTTATATATAATAGTCAGTATCTGCAAATCCCGAACTCTCAATTTATCCCTCCACCTCCCTCTCACCGCTGTAACCATAAATTTGTTTTCTATATCTGTGAGTCTGTTTCTGTTTTGTAAATAAGTTCATTTATGTCCTTTTTCTCTGATTTCATGTATAAGTGATATCATATGGTATTTTTCTTTCTTTCTGTCTTACTTCACTTAGTATGACAATCTCCTGGTCCATCCATGTTGCTGCAAATGGCATTATTTTATTTTTTATGGCTGAGTAGTATTCCATTGTATAATATACCACAAGTTCTTTATCCAAGCATCTGTCAATAGACATTTAGGCTGTTTCCATGTTTTGGCTATCATAATTAGTGCTGCTATGAACTTTGGGGAGCAGGTGTCTTTTTGAATTGAAGTTTCCTCTGGATATATGCCCAGGAGTGGAATTGCTGGATCATAGGGTCAGTCTATTTTTAGTTTTTTAAGGAATCTCCATACTGTTTTCCATAATGGCTGCACCAAAATACATTCCCTAGGGGGATTCGAACTTGGGTCTGTACACCCCGGGGTGTAAGGCATGCCACTTTGTGCTGGAGCAAAACCCTGGGCCACGGCTAGTTGACCATTCCAACACACCTACACGTTTCTGTGCCTGGTGGATTTAAGTCAGATTCCTGATCTTGGTAATCTGTCCTTTAGGAGGCAAGGCAGCCAGAGAGCACTTACTCATTAGTGCTTTGTACTGCGGTGATAGCTGAGCTGGCACTTCTGCTATCATATAATGCTGTTTTCTTATAACTCTGAAGTAATTGCCTCATGGGCTACGATTACATCAATGTTCCAGTGCTGTTGTTGACAGGCAGTTGGGCCATTCTGAGGCATGGGCATCTGTCTCCAGGTCTAGAGGGCACTGAGCTTACTTTAAAAACACTTAAAAAAGATGCATGGCTTGGAATCCCTCCCTCCCTTTGGAATACTCCTTCTGCCTTTACTGACTTTATTCAAAGGAAGGCCACTGAGACCTCTCTCCAGCATGGTTAACATTGCCATTCAACTTGCATGAATGTAGCAAAATTTAAGGTTCAGAATCCAATGACCTTTCTCTAGCTTCTCAGCCTTCTGTGACACAGATGCACAAGGGAGATTTTGCAGAACGGTACTTTTTTTTTCCTGTCCTTCGGAAATTACAGAACCTTAAGCATGAGGGGGACCCTAGGAGGCTTAATTTTAAATTTCCCAAGTTTTCTGTGATTGAGACTTTGGCAGCAAGTAGGTTTTTTCTTTTCTTTTTTTTTTCACTGAAAAAGAATACTGAATAACATGTAAATGGCTTTTCCTTATAAATACATTTATCTGAAGAACTTCATTATTGCATAAATTACTTTTCAAAGTTAATTTCAAAATTTTTTTAAAAGATGAAACCCGTGTTGTCAATGTGCTGTTAAGAAAGCTCAGTGATCACATATAATAACAATGTATTAAAAGCCATGCGGAAAAGAATCCATTTTTAAAAACCCATAACTCAACAGACTACAAAAATGACAGACTAGCCATTCATGCAAATTAGCTAACTCACATTTATCAGAGAAAATATTTCACAGCATTAACGGCACTGCCATTTAAGAAAAATTAAATGGGGCCCAGAACCACACATTTACTTTTCACTGCATTCATTATTCATTTACTTGTTTCTTTCTTCCTTTTCTTTCTCTCTCTTCTTTTTTGAACTGTAAGTTTTGAATTCAGAGTTCAGTAGAGGAAGAAGCATATGATTTTCCCATTTTAGTGACCCCGTGGTTAGCAGCAATAAAGCAACAGGAACAAATCTGGCTTGAAACGTGTCCAAACCCACATCTCCCAGTGAGCACAAAAGGCAAAAAAAGTAAGATGTGCAGCGGATATTAACATGAGTAATCTTGGAAATCTAAATATTAAACATATGTCAAAGATTATCAGATGCACATCCACATGTCTTATAGAGATGTCTTTCATCCGAGGGGCTCCGGCCCGTTTCAATGTGCATGGCTTCTTCTCCAGCCCCGAAGGCCTCATCAAAGCCTGGTGTATCCAGTGACGACAGCCCAGCTTTCATAGATGGGTGCTTGTGAAGGAATAACTCCTCAGCTCCCACACCTCTGTGAAAGACAGTCTTCATCTCTACCCCCACCTAGAGAGAATGTCGTATAAATCCACGCTGATTAAATTATTTGCCCAGGAAGCCGCGCTGTTCAGGAAATTTCCTGAGGTCTTTGAATCATATGCTGATGCTGAAGTCACGAGAATCCCTGTTCGACTCCATCCACATGGCTCATATCACAGAGATCCAGGGTAGAAGGTTCCAGATGAGACACTGAAATGTGTACTGTCTTGTCTCCTGGGCCCCACGTGACAGATCTGTGACACTTCCTCTCGTCCATCAGTAAAATGTGCTCAAAACACTTGGCCTCTTTTTCCCTCCAAACCCTCTCCTGCGAGGTAACTGAAGTTACGTTTTGGAAATACTCAAGGGTGTAACGTTATAATAGGGAGCCAGCCTAACTTTTTTCTGGATGTGTTTTGGCTGTTGAACAGTATTATTTTATAAAATCTCTTGGTGTGGCCTGACCTTACTTTTTCTTAGCTTCAGTTTTGTCATCTGTAAACTGCGAAAGAAAAGCTGACTCTCCACATTTCCCAATGAGATCACGTTTATGAGAAGACTTTGTCAACGCTAGACCTTTATGCAAATGGGCGCACGTTATCATTACCTTAAAGGCACATCCATCAGAAAGCACCGCGCACCGCAGGTGGTAACCAGGGCACAGGAACCCAGTGTCATTTCCACGGGCATGCATCCTCTACAAATGTCATAGAGTCTCCATTATTAGGCTACCTGCAGGCCATCAGCAGGTAGGCTGGCTACTGAACACTGACCTTTGTGCTACTGCCTGGAAGGAATCTGGCCCCAGAGCAGGTGCTCAACACATGTTCTGAATCGAACTGAATTGAGTAGCAGTAGAAGGACTTGGAGTGAAGGAGGTGAGTGGATACAAGAGAATGTGCCAATTGGCTGAACCTCTCCAGGGAGGTGATGTGACAGGCAGTGTTTGGGGTACCACTGGGGGACAGGTGGCTGGAGAACAAGAGAGAGGACCCAGCCATCGTCCATGGAGGAGGAGAGCTCCCAGAGCAATGGCGCTGGGGCGTTGCTCTCTGGCCCCCCCTTGTCCACCAGATAACGTCTCTCACCTGTTCCTCCATCTTTTTGCACCTGGAGAAGGAGTGACTCTCCCTTTTCTGATCTGATGTGTATAGGCTTTTCCTCATTCTGTGTAGATGCTTTGGGGAATAGCATGGATTCTCCAGCTCCATTCTTTAGAGAATCTGCAGGAGCTGTGAAGGACAGTCTGCAGACTTTATCTCTCTCTTGGTGGGAGTGTGGTGGGGAGTGGGGGAGAGGCCATTTTAGGGAAAGATCTGAAATACGTCAGCACGTGGAAGATTTGCTTACTGAGTTTGTTCTTAAACCAAAGCGTCTGTTTTGGTCACTAAAGTAAAACATCACTTATGATAAAAAATACTTACCCTATTAGTTTGTTCTCCTAGACTGCATTTTGAGAAACAAAGAAAAATGTATTCTCAAATTGTCTGACTTGCTTTTGTCAATGTCTTCCCGTATAACATGACTTGATTCTCCCCAAACTCATTTGATACCCTCCCTGCCCGCCCCCACTTTGGAACAGAAACTATTATCATCAGCTAAGGAATCTCAAAACGGAAAGCATTCTTTCCTCTCAGGAACAAAGTGTTAAATAAAAGGTGTGGCTTACTTGTTACTGTCTGAGTTATGGCGAATGCAGCCTTACCCAGCCAGCCCTCCTCTCTTCCTGCCTGTTTATCTGCCTTCCATCTTCAGATTTATCTTCAGTCCGTATCTCGGAAGCTGAGCGAGCAAGACTCAGTCCCTCAGAGCATCAGCTACCCGGGTAGAGATGCAAACAGATCCGTGCCTGCAGCCGCTGCCTCGCCATCTCCCTCTGGACTATGGGGACTGTGCTCTGAAAGAAAAGCCTACAGACAAAAGTCCCATTTCACCTGCCCTGTAATCATTTCCTTTTCATCCGTTTCCAGGCACTTGCTCAGAAATACACAGAAAGCTTTGCTTTTGGTTCTAAGCTGCAAGGACTGGAAGAAAGAAGCGAGGACTTGCCGAAGATCTAGATTTGGGGTCATTGAGGTAGAATGCCGTTCGTGAGGGGATTCGGGTGAGACCATCAGCAGCTAATGAGAGGTGCTGAGTGGGGTGGTAGATCAGCACCCTGACACTTGTTGACGTTCTCACCTCTACTTTAGAGTGAAATATTAGAGGGAAAAAAGAATGTGTCTAGACTGAAATTCTAGACTTTCATGCTCACATTGTCGAGAATGCAGTATGTTTAAAAGAAAATGTTTATATAAAATATTGATTTAAATATATCACACTCAACTTCTAACTGATCAGAGGCTTCAAGTCTGTTTATAGTGAGTAATACTTTTAACGAAAACGATTCACTCGTCATTTGCATTTATGTGTACGTAGATTGACTGGAATCAGCCGAAGTAGTAAACTGCAGCCAGTTGGAAAGCCAACATGTTCGTTGCTATTTAGTTTATTAAAAAATGTGTTTAATTCCTTAGAGACAGCATACGAAGGATATCATGGCCAGCTACAGACATACTTATCTTCCCTTGGGGCTTGATTACTGTAATCCAAGTATTTCAAAACTGTTATCAGAACCAGTGAGCAGCTATAGTTAGATCAGGTCTTCAGAATCTCAGAAGTTGGGAAGAATATTAGAGATTGTCTGGTGCAGTGTTTTTCAGACTCTCGTGATGATAGTAATCCTTGGTCCTTATTACAGACCTATTGAATTTGAATCTCCAGGGGTGGGGGTTCCCTGAGAAACTGTGCTGGTTTAAACAATGTGGTATTTTTATCATCAGGAAAGTTTGACACCAACCGATCCACTGGTTCTCAGCCCTGGCTATGTATTAGATTTGTCTGCTGAGGTTGTTGAGAATACAGAAGGCTGGGTGATGACTGTGCTGGTCGTTTTGAAAGCCATGTTACACTGTTGGTCTCTGGGATGGAATTTAATTAAGACCATAGGACTCCATAAAAGTTCCTGCTATTATTATTTTCACTATTACTGTTACAAGCATTGCAAAAGAGAACTTCTGTTTGGTGATATATAGTTGACAAAGTCTTTCTACATCTCTGTGAACTTGTATTATTATTTTTAATTTATGGATGGATCAACTGAGGCTCTGTGAAGTTTAGAGTATTGTTAAAATTGCACATGTCACATTCAGTCAAGCTAAGTTCTTGAATTTGGGCCTCCTGACACCAAATCTGGAGCGTGATGATGACATGATGAGTGAGGGCTGCCCTGTCTTTGTGTTAGCGAGTAGGAGGAAGTAAGGCAGGACATTAAATGTTCTTGTTTATTTATATGTGATTGACTCTGCCCCTTTAGCCCAGCCTCTTGAGATCTTTATAAATCCTTGATTGATCTATCAGTATAATGGCTGTCTTGGATGATTTGTATCCAAGAGCAAGTCTCTGTGTCCTGATTCAAGTCATTAAAAACTTTGAATGGGACGCAGCCAAAGAGAAAATCCACTGGCATATTTCTGGGAGATCTTTCTCTGGGTTAGCATTAAAACAGTGATTAACACATTGGTGACCATTTTTCAACCAGCTGGAGTTTTCTGTGCCTGTGCTAGTCTCACATGTGCCAATCTTGACTATTCAAAGAGCTCATGAAAGCCCTACTTAAATGTCTTGCTGAAGTCCTGACCCCTTATATCTATGGAATTCCCTTGATCTACCAAAGAGAACATAGTCACCTTTTAGCTGAGTGGACGTTTCAACTCTCCCACAAATCAAGTTACCTTATTAGTTAGAGGAAAACGTTCAAGGTGTTTCTTTAAACCTTGGAAGAGCGCTGTGGGGACCCCATCCTTTAAAATCCAGCTCAGTGTCACTTTCTCCGGGAAGCCTGTTTTGATCTTCCAGGCAGGTTTAGCAACACCTTTTGCTCTGACCCAGCTCGCCAATCATTTTTCTGGTGTAAGCCTTACCATGTTACCTTGTAGTTATTTATGTTTTCTTGTTTGAACTTGAAGGCAAGGACTGCATTTTATTCACCTTGGAAATCTTCCACAGTATCTAATGCAGTGATTGCTGCAAGTCACAATAAATATTTGCTGAATGAATGACTGTGTGATTGACTACATTCATGAGTGGGAAATAAAGTTTTCTTGTAAAGTTTTTATTAGATAAAGAACATTAACCAGAACCCCCATTCGATTTCTTTTGGGCTTTGGTACTTCTGATTGAAGATATCCAGGGACGATGGACAAGGCCTGATCAAGAAAGTCCAACATTCATCTATTCCTTGAAAAGGAAGAATTAATCCTTTGGCCCCCTAGAGTAGTTGTGGTTTTAAGATTAATCTTAACTCTGTTTGTAGCCTATAAAACAAAACTAATTGCAGAATTCAAGGCTTTAGAGCATTTTTAGGTGGCTTGATGGGAAAGCATTGAAATAAATATAAACATTTAGATAAAACAACCATTTTAATAGTATTAACTCTGCCAATTAATGATAATGGAAGAGCCGTCCAATTAGCTAAATCGCTAATAGTTTTATCAAGCAGAGGTTGGTAATTTAAAGCAAACAAATTCTTTCTAATTTTATCCACTTGCACACCAAGATATTTAAAGGATAACAGGGGATCCAATAAACAGTATTGCTCAAGAAGAGCTATATTTAAATCTCCTAATGGCTATAGTGCGGAGTTTCCCCAATTAGTCAGGAAGCCCAAGCAGTCAGGAAATTCTTTCAAGGCTCCATAATTTGGGGTAAAAATAAATGAGATCCAGCAAAGGTGCTGCTTGCAATTATTGGCATTATTATAGTGGTGTATTTAGAAGATGGACAGTGCCCTGAGACAGTCAGGGGTGTAAATTCAACTCAACAAGTACTGCGTGAGTGCTTCATACCCACGCCCTGCCTCACACTACAGCATTTTTGAGGGGGTTTTCATGGAGTTCATTGCTCAACACCCCCTTTCAGGGCAGCAAGTCCGGGGGAAGTTCACAAGCTCGATGCCACCCCAAAGGTAGGACTTTCCTTGTCAAACCTCCACGGGGAATCCAGGCACCTAATTGGATAATTCAGGAAAATCCTCTTAGGACGAGAATGAAGTTAGCATTTCTTACAATACCCATTTCATTTGTTTCAAGAGAACAGGTTTTTCAAAACGTCCCGCGTTGTCTGGGTATGTGAGCTTCATCAGCAGAGACTGGTCAGCTGGGGACAGATCACAAACGACCAACTGAAAAGGGCCTTCTTAGTCTGTCTCCTGCTTGAGTATAAGATCGTCCTTGAAAATGTCAGGATGAACAATACTGCTTACTCCATATTCAGGCACCACCAAACAAGCCCTGTGCTCAGATGGACAAACTTTAAAGGAAAAAGAACCAAATGGAGAGCCTCTCCAAAGCACGACCTCTGCCAACATGAGCGGGCAGGAAGTGTTTGTTTATAATAATAACTATCATTTCCTGAGCCCCTTACTGCGAGCCAAGTCCTGTGTTAATATCGTTACAGTCCTCGGTCGTATATTGCCAGCCACGTTGTTGGTGCTTAGTGGACACCGCCGGAGGACGATGGTCCCCATGTGCTCCCAGGGCAGGGCAGACAAACACCCTGCAGACAGCCCTGTGGGGTAAACACAGAACGAGCCAGAACCAGCTGGCCACTTGCATCAAAGTACCTCACCGGCCTTCTCAGCCGCGCTGGCAGAGCGCCCAGGCACTGCCTCCGAGTCCCAACAGAACGCTCTCTGAGATGCCTCTGGTTTTCATTTTCCAAGCCTTGCCGCACACAACCAGGGAGCCAGGGCTGGCCACAGGGTCCCAGCCCTGCCTCCCGTCTAGTGGCGGGGGGGAGGTTGTGGAAAGGAAAGAAAGTGGTGACATCAGTATCTTGGTATCAAGAACTAACTTTTCTCTAAACTGTTAAAAGTCTCATCGAATCCATCCATAGAACTAACCATTGCCTCAACCAGGATCATTAGATAAAATGCTGTCAGTGATATAGGCTACGTGGAACTGGTGTTTGCCGAGAAGTAAGAGTAAAGCCTGGCTGAAAGATTGAAATGTAGCTCTGTTTTAGGGCTGAGGGCAGGATGGGCTGAAAGAGCACTTACTAGCCCACACACAGACACCGGGAGGCCAGCCTGAACAAGGCCTGATCATAATTAGGGAGCAGTCTTAATTCTCTCCCTTTGCGTTCTCTGCATCTCTGTCTGGATCACTTTAAATATGTTCCTTTCTTAGGGAGGTAACTGTGGAGACAAAGCTGTCTCGGACCCTAAGTTCAGATATTGGCTCTGCCGCTTGGTAGCTCCGAGATCATGACTGACCTTGAACGACCCCCAAGCCCAGATCTCATGGAAGAAGACCTCGCAGATTGTAGCTACTCAATGAGCAGGGCTTTTTTGTTTCTAATTCTACTATTCTTTACTACTTGCAGAACCGTGTAAGTGATAAGTGGAACTGGTCCTTAGCAGAACAGGTACTTTGAGAAAGAATGGGCGGGGGGCAAAAGGACAGCTGAAAGATACTAGGAGCAATCTCTGGTCTCCGGCCGCAGAGGTTTTCAGGGCACATTGTGCCTGCCGTCGGCTGAGTGTGGGGTGAAGCTGGGGGCCAGGAGTTGGGGTCCTCAGGCTTCTCCCACTTTGGCCACTGCCTTGTCTTATGCCAGATTTCCTGAGAATTAGGCTCGAATACGGAGATTGCTGCACAGGAGGTTTACGTGGGCATGCTCTCAGCAACACCTGGGAGGGGTTGGGGGATGCAGGGTTAGCCAGAAGAAGATGAAGTGTGATCGAGCTATGACAGAGGACGCTGTGGACCACACAAGGAGCTCTGGATCCCAGGTGGGTCTTTCAGAACTGCCCCGAATTGAGGCAAAGGGCCTTTGAACTGTTGCATCAACCCGTCACTGCATACAGGCTGCCCCCAGGGGAGGGTCATGGTCCTAGGAGAGGGCAATGCCTGCGGAGGGACTCAGCTGTGAACCAGCAAAACTTCTGATAGCTGAGAAAGAGTGTCTTCAAGAGATGAGTGGAGGGTCTGGGCAGGGCATCATAGCACCCACTATGTAAGCAAAGCACGGCATTTCTTATGTCCTCACTATCCTTAAATCAAACAATGGTTTTAACCAATATTTATGAACACCTACTTTGTGTATTGTTTCCTTTGCATGCAAAGTCTCCCCCTAACTCAAAGCTACCTGATGAATTAACATATCAAAATTCTGATAAAATGTCAGCTCGTCTAAGGAGCCACTTTTAACTATTAGGAACAATTATATACTATCATGCCTATTTCTGTGTCATCAAAGCATTTCATATATATCTCTCCCAGGATTTATCTCACTGTATTAGATCACTGTGGTTGGTGAACCTTATTTATATTTGTATCTTTTCCTTTATTTCTCAACACAAAACTTTAGTGAATAAGTCTTCATTTAAAGTTTATTTTGTCTAATATTAGTATAGTTATAGTTTCTTTCCTTTGGTGAGTATTTGCATGGTTTATTCTTTTCATTCTTTCACCTTCAATTTTTCTGTATTATTATGTTTTTTAGATATCTCCTGTAAGATAAATTTAAATCAGATTAATTTTGTTATTATCCAGCATAACAATCTTTGTACTTTAACTGGAGAATTTAGGCCATTTATACCTAGTCTAATCACAGATGTATTTAGGTTAAAATCAGCCATCTTATTTTGTGCTTTTTATTTGAGCCACTAGATCTATGTCTTTTTTTTCTCACCTTTCTTGACTTCTGGATTGATATTTTTTCTTTACCATCTATTTTTTTTCCCTTTCTCTTGGTTTGGACATCGTATACTCTTTTCTAGTCTTTTAGTCATTACTCTAGAAATTACAACACTCACCTTTCACTTAGCAAAGTCTAATGTTAATCATTACTTTTATTCTCTTCTGGAATAAATACAAAGATTTCAGAATAATTTAACTCAGTTGTCCCTTTATCCCCAACTTATAGTTGACAACATATGGTTGTCATGAATTTGAAGACTCTAAAACTCTGTAAGAAATTCATATTATAGCTTTTAGTCAATCTTTATGTTTAGTCACATTTATTGCTTTTTTAGTTCTTTAATTCTTCCTTCATCTCTGATCCTTTACCTTAGTTTGCCAGTTACAAATTCTTTCAATTTTTGTTCATCTGAAAGTTTCTGTATTTCACTTTCATGCTTGAAGGATATTTTCCTAGGTATAAAATTCTATGGTAATTTTTATTTTCTATAAGAATGCTGAAAATACATTCCCATTTTCCTTTGGTTTTCATTTTTTGCCTTTGAAATATTTAACTACAGCTCCTTTGAAGATAAATCTTTTTTCTTTAGCTGATGTAAGCATTTTTATGTTTTCTTTAGTTTCATAATGACACATCTTAATATGTATTTCTTTTTTCCTCTTTTCTTTTTTTTTTTCTTCTTTATTCTGCTTGGGACTCTTAGGTTTTGTTAATCTGTCCTGGAAAATTCTGGCATTTCAGTCATACTATTTGAAATATTCTTTTTGCCCCATTTCTCTCTCGACTTTATTTCTAAACCTAATTAAATATGTTAGACCTTTTTACTATATCCTGTCTCTTATTCTCTCTTCCATATTTTCTATCTTTTTATGCTTTGTTGTAGAAACTTTATTCTGATCTGTTTTCCTATTCAATAATTCTCTCTTCAGCTATGTTGAATCTGTGCTCATTGAATAAATTCTTAATTGTTATTGCATTTTTCCTTTTGAAAACTATGTCATCTTTTTCCAGTTTCTTCCTGAAATTTTCAGAATTGGCTTTTATTTTTTTCTTTGACTTGATAGATACAATTGTCTTATAGTCTATATCAGATAATTCCAGTATATGAAGTCTTTGTTGGTTTCTATTGTTTTGTTGCTTTGACTGGTTCTCACTCATGGTGTCTTGTTTCCTGTGTACCTCATTTTCTTTCATTGTGTGCTGTGAAATGTATTGAATAAATTACTTTTAGGAATAATTTGAGACATAAGAGTGCTATGTAGTTTATATGAGCCCTAAACTTTGGGGGACTCTGAGCTTTAACTCTTATTCCCTCTGTCCTCAAAGACCTCCAAAGGAAACGCAGTGTCACAATTATTTCTTCTAGCTAAGTGCCCTTTGGGGAAAGCAGATTTGAATACAGGACTTCTATTTGCTTCTGGATTTTGACTGGGCAATTTCTCATTTTTTTGGTTAACAGGTGCTTTTGGAAGGTGTGGGCTTTTAAAAAATATTTTTCCCAATTTTATTTGACTTCTTTATTTCCAGAAGAAAGTTTAATCTGGGAAAAACTAGTTGACTATTCTAGAAAATAGAATTCTACTTTTGTATTTTAGTTTTTAACATAGTTCTGCTCACTCAATACTTGCTGAATAATAACTATATGAATGATCATGGACATTGGAATCAAGTTGTATAAGTTTGCTATCTTCAAAGAACTTATCATTTATTAGGCAAAGAAAATAACACATAGGAAAAACTTTAAATATTGACTGTGATATATAGTTAATGTTAGGCTTCCATATTTTCTTAATGGAATTATAAATTAATATACCTTTTGGAGAAAAATTTAATAATGCTTATTAAAGTTAAATACGCACATAGCCTTTGACTAAATAATTCCTTATCTAAGAATTTATCTGATGTATACTCTGTAAATACTTGCATAAAGGCTCAAAGATATGTCTATAGGGGTATTTATTCACTGACAGAAGCATGTCTGTAATAAAAAGACAGGAAACAATCTCAATATCAACAGGGGGTTGGTTAAATAAATTATGACTATATAATGCAATGGAATGCTATGCAGCCATTAAAAGGAATGGGGGGATTTATTTGTTTATTTATGGGAGTAATTAGGTTTGTTTGTTTGTTTGTGAAGGTACTGGGGATTGAACCCAGGACCTTGTGCATGCTAGGCATGCATTTTACCACTGAGCTATACACTGCCTCCCACGCAAAGTTTATATATTTTAATGTGGAATGATTTCTGTGACATGTTTAAGTGGAAACAAAGAAATAAACAAGAAGCCTGAGAGTATATATAATATGCTACACACACACACACACACACACACACACACACCCACCCCGGTTTAGAAACTTACAGAGTGTCTCTGATAGTCTCTACATGGAGAAGCTAACAGTGGTTATAGCTGAAGAGAACTGGGGCTTGGAGTCAGGCATAGGTAGAAACATCGCTGGGTACTATTGTGTTCATTCTATTCTGTTCTATTATTTGTGTTTACCATGTGCGTGTTTTTAACTATCCCATTAAAAAAACAAAAAGTGCCAGGAAAGTAGTGTGTTAGAAGGTGCACCATCCTGATGACCAGTTGACCCCCCACTGTAGTTCGGTTTTGTTCTGACAAAGTCTCATGACCCTTCCAGAACTCATGCCTTCCTCTGTGAAATGAGGACCCTGACCTGGATAACCTCTAAGGCACTCCCCCATTCCACCTGCCAACGTGGAGGTACTTCTACTGCAGAAGTGCGTCAAGCAGGCAGTACCTTTGAAGACAGATAATTTGGCAAGTGAAAGTATTAGTATTAGATGGAAGCCCCATTTGCTCAGAGTGCTAATCTTCCTTTTGGTTCTCCTTCAAGTATGACACTGTGCTTTCCCTAAGATCATGAGCTAAAATAATTGATTTACTTGGATTCACAGTTTGAACTGTGATTTATTAATATAACTTTCCATTTGAAATATTTTAGGCCTGTTTTTCTTGAAGACTGGGGGTGGGCGTCAATCTCTGACAGACTGACCGCGTCTTATTACTCTTTGCTTACTGTAGAACGATAGCTCATTTTGCACGTGTTTCCACATTTTATGCTCACATAGATCTAAGTGGCCAAAACATTTAATTAAATGGACTGTTCATGCAATTTCATTTCCTGGCTGGTCATCTGCATCAATGATAAACCAGTAGCATCCATCCCATGGCTGCAACTCTGATCTTAAAAAAGACAAAATCGTTATTTAAGTCAAAACTATGTTCAGACTAACAAGTGAAAATCTTTTATAATTATAAAAGTAATGCAAGTTTCTTTTCAAAAGTTCAAACAATAGCCAAGTAAGAACTGAAACCTTCTCCCCTGCTTCATACCCCTGTTCAGAGGTAAACATGGTTGGTATGGCAAGCATTTTTACACACACACACACACACATGCAAATACACAGCTTGTTTTTACAATAATGGGATTATACTGAATGTATCCTTTTATAATTTGCTTTTTTTTTAACATTTTTTTGGGGGGAGGGAGGTAGTTAGGTTTATTTATTTATTTTTAAAGGAGGTACTGGGGATTGAACCCAGGACCTCGTGCGTGTTATG
This sequence comes from Vicugna pacos, assembly GCF_048564905.1. Taxonomy (NCBI): domain Eukaryota; kingdom Metazoa; phylum Chordata; class Mammalia; order Artiodactyla; family Camelidae; genus Vicugna; species Vicugna pacos. Next base: position 3,095,333 of record NC_132999.1, on the reverse strand, counting down.
CATGCTCTCTACTACTTGAGCTATACCCTCTCCCTTAACTTTTTTTAAAGTTTGGGGGGTGGGGAGGTAATTAGGTTTATTTATCTTTATTTCTTTATTAACAGAGGTACTAGGGATTGAACCCAGGACCCTGTGCATGCTAAGCACACTAAGCACATATTCTACCACTGAGCTATATCCTCCCTTATAATTTGTTTTTGTAAACAGCAACATATTGTACTCGGTGGGGTACATGTAGCTTCATCTCATTCTTTTAATAGCTGTACCCTATTCAGTCACACAGAAGTACCCTCATGTGTTTACATATTATCTTAGTAATGGATGTCTAGGGTTAGTTTCCATTTATATGCTGTGAGAAGCAGTGCTGCTTTGAACTTGGACACTTGGCTAGAATTTTTCTAGAATGTTTTCCCAGAATTGGGGTTTTAGGTTTCATAGAGCTTCCTACATGCAGGCACCATTGTAAGCATTTTAAAATATCCAGTTTCTTTTCATTCCCATAATAGTATAGATAACTATTATTACATTTGTTTCACAAAAGATAAACTTAGGCTCAGAGAGGTTAAGCAATTTACTTGAAGTTTCACAGCTCTAAGTAACAGAGCCAGGACTGGATGCAAGCTCCTTGATTCCAGAGTCTGTCCTCTGAGACACTAGAAGGTATATTTGGAATTTTGAGAGACACTGCCAACCTGTCCTTCAGAAAGATTGTATCACTTTACACTTTCATCAAATGAATTTGAGATTTCACCCACTTCCTCATTTCCTTACCAAATACTATGTTCTTAAAATTTTTTTTTACCAATTTGTGGTTGAAAAAATAGCATCCTATTATTGTTTTAATTTATGATGAACACAATATTAACAATCGTAAATCAACTTTTACTAGACCTTTACTACAATAAAATACATAAAAGAAGCCTTCATCATTTCCAGACTGTCATCCAAGAGCAGAGAAGCCCACACACAGCTTCTTCAGGAAATGCTACAACGTGGTGTACACATGGCTTCCATGTTTGTAGTGGTTCCAAAGTTTGCTTTTGAGGTTACTTTCTTTTTTCTTTTCTATACACTTCTCCCAGAGGACCTGGGTGAGCAGAAGGCTTTTTCAAAATATAGCTTGGACTATTTCTTGAGCAACATTTACAATGTGATCCTCAGAGTTGAATCAGATAGTTTGTGAGAGGGTGTGCCCGAGCAGTCAGGAAAAGCAAAAAATGCATTTTAGCAACTAGGGATTTAGCAAGAAGATCTGACCCAACAAGCAGAAACTCTTTTAAAGGTTCAGTCAAGTTTATCCCCATCACATTCCTCTGGAATGCCCAAGAGGCACATGCTTTGTCAATGAAAATTATTTTCAAACTCATTGATGTTTTGTTTGGCAAGAATCATTTCTTTGAACAATTTCTTATTAATCATCTCCAATGTTTCATTTCTTACAGTGTTATCGTCAGCTGCATATTTATAAAAGAGTCCAACTTCAACCTGCCTTCAGTTTTAATCTGTTTGTTTCTTGAGGATGTGAGTTGAAAAAAAAAAAACCACCAACATATTTACAACCAAATTTCAGATGTTGAACATTGTGGAAGGTGAGAAAGGTGAACACAATGGAATTCTTCCATCATCCTTATTATGTGGGAGCAAATCTATGCCCACCTTACCAGTCATATCATTTAGCTTCCCCCCGCCTCTTTGTGGCTTGTCGTTTCCTGTTTCTGGGGACGTGGTTTGCCTTGTGGTGACCCAATTGTATAACAACCCCTCGTCTCTTGACGGGGTCCTGCCTCCCAAACAACTCACTGTGGTTCTAAGATTGTATCTTCCCCTAGGTGCTGACTCAGACTGTTTTGGTCAAACCACCTTTTACATGGGCATGTGGAAAACACATTCAGGGCTAGAGGAAGGGATTTGGCACTTTTTTTACCTACTGGGGGCAATGTAGGGCAGAGCTGCCTCTGGCTGTGAGCAGCCTGCGGGTCCCCAGGGAGCACTTCACCAGCCTTGAGCTTAAAAGTTGTTTATACACGGCCATTGATTTCCTTTACCAAGAGCTGCCAATCCAATGGAATTAGCTCCACCTGTTGAGCAGCTCCACCCTCCCCTCAGCCAGGGCCAGCAGTGGGCGGCATGGCCCTACTTGCAACCCAGCGCAGTGGTTCTTAAAAGTGCATAGGGTCAGCATTCCCTGGGAACTGGTTAGACATGCAAATCCCTTGCCCCACCCTGTCTCTCCTGGTGATTTGATGCAAGCCCAAAAGTTTGAGAACCACTGCTCTAGCTTAATATGTCAGAATCTTCCACTTTTTTTTTACCCCCTATATTTATATCCTTTTTTACCCCTATAATATTTTCTCAATTATGGACTCACTTTCTAAATACCTTTGGACTGCCTTGTGGCTGGGGCTCACCTGATGAGCGGTGTGCTGGCAAAGGCTTCACAGTGATGCGTAACCTTTCACAATCTCCGTGGTGTAAATCCTCCAACAATACTCCTGTATGCAAGTACTCTCATGGCGTTACTAGACATGGAGTTAAGAAGGGATATACCTAATTGCTCTTCAGGGCGGGTGTGAGCGGCTCCAACACTCCACGGGGAAGCACCAATAATCCTGTGGGCACTGGCCTGCATTGAACTCACTGGGGATTTAGACTGGGTTTCCATGCGAAGTCGGAGTCACCACTGGAAGGAGTTACCATTTGTTGAATCACTGAACCCTTTGGATCACTCAGGTGACCGAAATATTTGGTTGATATCCTTTAAGATCACTGGAAATATTGAAAATCAGCTCACAGCTGGCATTTTTGGGGATCCCACACATGTAACGGATTGAAAACCACGCCTGTGTTTGGTGCCTCTCCTGGCAGGCCCTGTCAAAGGACTCGTTCGGTAGATGGGAAGCCGTAAAACCACGTGGACCTTGTTTTGCTCACCATTTTGTCCTTATTATTTACACTCAGAACTGCCCCCAAATGGTGACTGAATCAATAAACTAGTAACTACAGTAGTTTGCTACGGCTGCTGTAATGAAGCACCACAGCGTGCGTGGTCCAAGCAACAGACGTCGTGTTCTCACAGTTCTGCAGGCTGGAAGTCCACGGTCAAGGGGGCGGCAGGTTGTGTCTTCTGAAGCCTCTCTCCTTGGCTGGCAGACGGCCGCCTTCTTGCTGCATCCTCTTACTGCTGTCCCTTGGTCTGGTGTCTCTCTGTGTGTCCAGACTCCTCTTCCTAGAAGGACACCAGTCATACTGGATTCAGGCCCAGCCTATCAGCTTCATCTAACTTCATTTTTTTAAAGACATTATCCCCAGTACTGTTACCTTCCGAGGTCTTCGGGGTTGGGTTTCCAATATGTGACTTTGAGGGGGACACAATTCAGTCCACAACAATTACAACTGAAGTTCTACATCTGAAGGCTCCACTAGCACATTAAAAAACAAACCAAAACCAAAACCAAAACCAATACCAGATCAATAACAAACAAAAAAACTCCATCAGTTGTAGATTTGGAGTCTGTCAGACATGTGCCTCTGTACTTGCCTTGATATGATGACTCATATTGATTATGAAGTAGGCACAATCTCATCTGAGAAATGACAAACTCATCTTACAAACTGCAAAGAGATCCCTCCCACCCCCTCCTCATCCCATACTGACTTATTCTTGGTGCAGGAGGTTTTGTTTCTGCTAAACAAGTTAGAAGAACATGAGAGATGGAAATGTAATTAGCTGGCATATATAGAAAAGTAAGGTATTGGAACTTCATAGTGTGTATATATAGATGTATGTGTTTATGTGTGTAGACAGGTGGATGGATAGCACTGTAAAAATCAGGTGTGAGAATGTGACCCCCGCACGTACTTTCTCTTGAGGGAAGACACCACTGAGGAGGTTCAACTGCAAAGTAAAGTCTCAGGCCCACATTTCTAAGTTGATATTTTGATTTGCTGACCATCAGAGCCGTAGGAAATATGTTCAAAGCGTGGCAAGTCTAAAAAGCCTTTGCAGTGTCTCTGTGTTGGGGAAGGATGGGCTCTAAAGGGCTGAAACTTTCCTGGTTGAGAAACGGCTCCACTATGAGACTCCAGGTCACCCTGAAGTCCAGCTTCTGGTTTCTTCCTTATTGGCATTCTGTCATCTTAGATCCTGTCGCCTCACGAGTGAATCATAACACCCTGTTTTAATTTTACATTACAGGTTTCGTTAGGTTTGCTGTCATTTTTCTGTTACCTTTTGGGATCATGATCAGATTTTTAAAAATTATTCATTTTCTTGTTTTTCAAGTTGAGGTTTTCTTTTGATTGGCAAACTTTTTTTTTTTTAAAGAAATCCTCAAAATAATTTCAACGTGCCTTGAGGGCATGTGTTCTTGTCATAAACTAGCATGACCAGGTGGTTCTTGGCGAGCAGCCTAGCACGGTGAGGCATGCTGCGATCACACAATTCCACACGACCTCGTGTAGGTTTTAGTACATAATTGGTCTTCTCATTCAAGGATGCTGCTGAGAGGTCTATGTAAGTCCTGTTCATCGCATGGGGGATCTAACAGGTGGAAGTAAAGAGGAGCCAAACTCACAGGCATCAAGGGCAGCTGTACCTTAGACAGAACGCCCCATCTCTTGATAGGATGTTGAGCTCCACTCTTGGGAGACTGCACTGGTGCGTTTTGACCTTTTAAGCAGTAGCTCTTTCCCCCCACAACCAGCAAGCAACAACAACTGCACCTGTAATTTGTCTATTTTGATTCACTGTTCAAGTTTTCCATACAATTGAATTGAGTGATGCAGTGGTAACTTTCCCTGCCTCATGACTTCAAAGCCCTTCGGGGTGTCCAGGAGTGTGACACATCTTAAGTAAGTAAAATAAAGGCCACCGACTCCAGAAAGAAACACAGGGGAGAGGGAGAGGAGAATTGTTTCTATTACTAAAAGCAGCTCCTCAAGTCAGAGCTGGCGAGGAGAGCTGGCTGTACACATGGGGCTTGTCTAGGGTCAGACTGTCCTGGAGGTCGTCTTCTGATAAAGGGTTCTGAGTCCGGCGTGCAGTTCTGTGGCGGAAGAATCCTGAAGACTCTGCCAGGCGGTGTGGGAGTTTGCAGCCTGCCCCGTGGAGACCCTACAGTTGAGGACGCGTGTGTAGGGCTTCTCCTGAGCTGCACATGGAGCCTGACAACAGGAGTCACTACTCACTTTTTAAAATGAATGACTTACTGATGAGAAGACAACCTGCTTCCTCTTTCCTCTGATTCTAGTATCTCTTCAAATCCCAAGGGAGCTTTGATGAACCCTGAGTGACTTGGCAGCTTCAGGTCAGGTCAAAACAAGAAGAATTTGGCTTGGAAAGAGCCGGCTGTCTTCCTGGGTGATAAGGAGTCCCTAGACTAGACGCCATGTCTTCTCTTGAGAAGGCAGCTGAAAGCACACCCCCCACTGTGCTCCCATCAGAGGGCCTCCTGAGTCATTTAAAAGAGAAAGCAAAGGCTGGAACCAGCTACTGATTCTGCTGGGCCCTGAAATTTTGTTGTGAAATCTTGGTAGCAGTGAGGAGGTAGACTGTAAGATCCTTGAGGACAAGGTGTGTGTCATTAATTTTGAATTGCCAGGGTCAGCCCAAGGACTAGATGCACAGGAGATACATAAGAGATGATGTTGGTCACATCTATTATGGTTAATTTTGTGGGGTAACTTGGTTAGGCCACAGTACTTAGATGTTTCAGACGTGTCCAGATATTGCTGTGAAGGTATTTTAAAAATGAGATTAACATTTATGACCACAGACTTTGAATAAAGCAGGTTACCTTCTGTGACGGTTAATTTTTTGTGCGGTAGGGTGGGAGGGCCTCAACCAATCAGTTGAAGGCCTTAAGAAAAAGACTGATCTCCCTTGAGAAAGAGAGAACTCTCTCTGCCAGCAGATTGCCTTCAGACTTGAACTGCAAGATTAATTCCTCCCTAGGTCTCCAGCCTGCTGGCTGACCCTGCAGGATTTGGACCCACCAGCCTCCATGATTGCATGAGTCAATTCCAAATAAATGAATGAATGAATGAATGAAGGCTTCCAGCATCTTTTCTTTACTCTGGGGCTCTTTTTCTCCCCCCTATTCCAGTGATGTTGGGGAGACACTACTTTCCCAAGTTAAAACTTTGAATCTTTGCCCTAAAATCCCAAACAGTCTTCCTTCTAAGTAGAGGGTGAGAGCCCTGATACTGACAAGGATGCCCAGACGGGGAAAGGTGATTTCGGGTTTTGAGGTGGTGGGAGAGGAGACGAATTCAACAACCCTTCTCAGAGTCCTTGATTTTATATTTCCTGCTAATGCCCAAGGTAAAAATCGTTGGCTTGGTTTAAGTGCCTTTGTTGGGTTCCAAGCCCGACCACCAGCACCAGCAGCTCACCCCACTGTGGCCTGGGGAGGCTGAAGACCACTTTTCAGCCTGATGTGATTTCCAACAGCTGAGGTATTAAAACACTGAAAAACGGGGTTTATAATGGAAATGCTGACAGACTATTAACTGTACCAGCTCTGCTCTAATAAATGGAATGGCCTGTCATAATCTCTAGTTCATAAATATGCAAATACAAGACTGGGGATTTGCTCCAAAGGATGTCTCTATAATTTTAACTGACCTTTACTGATACCAAATGAGCCTGTTGCTCCTGTTTTTGTACACTGGGTATAAAGCACAGGAAATCCAGCCGCCTGTCGGCCTAAAGTGTACAAAGTTGAAACTGCCAGCTACTAAACTCTGGGCTCCGATTCCATTTCTCCTCACATTCACACTCTTTATTGACATTTTCATTTTTTTTCCCCAGGGGGTGGAAGCTGAGTGGGGGCGAAATCAAACATTGTTCATCCCCCTTCCTCACCTCCCCCCATTATTTCCACATGTCACAGTGCCTGCCCGGCCAAAATTCATGGATTGCCTCAAGGACAAACAGGCCATCTACACTGAATTACAAATTTGAGTTTTATCCAGTTTTTCGCTTTTTGGACCAAATGGGCAGCAAATCCTGTGACTTCATATTTAATAACCTAGATGTCATTTGTCCGGTGTCTTTCAGCCCAGAGTGAAGAGTTGGATGGCTAGCCGTTTTGCAGATTTTTTTCCCCCTAATTATTTTAAGCTATTCAGCCTGGTATCCGAACTATTGATGCCGAGCCAAATTGCCAGCAGGGGAGAGATCCGTCCAATCCAGGAGCTAAATGAGTCACTGAGAGCCAATCTGTTTTTTCCCTTGCTGCTGGGGTTTCCTCGGGCCGGCCTGTCCGCCGCGGACACACACACACACACGCACACACGCGCGGAGCCGCAGGCCCGCCCTCGTCGGTTTCCTCGCCTCGGGTTTCCGCGCTGGCCCTGGGGGCGCGGCTGTGGCCGCTCCTGATGGGCTGGCCGCGGAGACCGAGGGCCACCGCCACCCGCTAGTTGAGGCCTCGCTTTGACAGCAGATGAAGACGTCTTGGCCTTGTTGAGTTTGCCTCCCGAGTCCTTCATCAGGAATCCAGAAAGGAGAGAAAGGGGCGGTCCCAGAACACGTGACTGTGGGCGGGCGGGGGGAGGCGAGGCGCACGCCAGCTCGCAGCATCGCACCGCATCCCACCGCCCAGTGCCCGCAGAACGTTCTTCTGCGTTCCTAAGTGTCCAAACGGAGTCCTCGGAAGCAGGCTTCGACTGGTCAGAGAGACAAAGAAAAGGAAAAAGTAGAGGTGGGATGGAAGGGGTGTGCGGTTCTGCTGGGAGGGGTGGCAGGCAGGAAATCCACTAGCCTAAGCCAGAGGCTGCCGGAGGGGTAGCTCTTCGTGTTGGGGGGAAAACTCAGCGTCCGATTAACGTTACCACTATTATTATTATTTTTCAATTGAAACATTTCATTTCGAACATTTACTGAAAAGCGAAACCCTTGAATTCTTCCTGGTAGAGTCAGTATTCCATTACACAAAAATGTGCAGCCGACTTAAAAGGACTGCACGTGAGATTAAGATAACTGGTACTTCACGGTGAATGATTAAATTAGCTGGCACAGGCCTATCCTGAACTTTGCCTTGAGGACCCACAGCTTTTGCGGTGTGCGTAGCGGAGTGTGGGTCATCTAAACTGGAAGGAAGGCGCTTATTCTCTTTGAAACTGAAACACCGTCAAGGAGCAGTGTTCTCTGAAATGCATAGGGGAGTTAATGTGGAATTCAGGAAAGCAACCACAGAGCGTTCTGTTGTAGTCTGCCTAGATGTGCTCAGAGAACTCAGGAGTCCTTGAGAAATTACGAAAGAGACAGGGAGAGGGAAGAAAAAGATTGATTAATTTATTTACTAAAATTTTCAGATAGAAGTATCTGGGGAAAAAAACCTCAAAAGCGGCAGAGAGTTTTTTTTTTTTTTTTTCCATAGCAAAATCTCAGAGGAGGAAAAACTTTGTTCCCTATCGGGCAGTCAGTCTATTTCTGTAGTTCCAACAAAACTCACCTTTTTACATACTCATGTTGCTTTTTGGGTCTCCCTTTTCGCAGCCAGCAAGGTAACAAGGGCAGTTAGAGAGAAAGAGTCAAATTTCTGAAACACAGAAAGATTTCGCCCTGAAATCAGGCATGTATGAGTGATTCTCTTTTCTTTCTTTTTCTCCCTGCAGTCACTTCTGTGATGGGGTCCCCTGCTTCAGTTAGGTTTTCTGGATTCCAGGGATCCAGGGAGTTCTGGGAAGGGCTCCTACCATCTTATTCAGAAGTAATTAACTACAAAAAATAGAGGCCCCTTTTTCTCATCGTACTTTGAACCACTAAGCACGAAACACCAGTTTTCAGACCATTAGTGCAAAGCATCTTCCGCAGGAGGCAACAAAATGTTGCTTTATATAACTCAGCTACAGTTAACAATGCTTTCAAAAAGCAGGAATCTCCCTGAAAAGAAATTTACATGAAAACAGTCTCATTGTGTGAGAAGTTATGCAAATACTGTGCAAAGGGGTTGGATAGTGATTTTATAAAAATTAAATCTTTATCACTGCCTCAAAGATAGCCTGAGAAACTTGGTTATTTACAAAGAATTCCAATGCCCTCTTTAAAAAAAGTGAGTACACTACTGAGTTGTTTAATTTTTTTTTTCCTTAAGCTCCAAACTTCTTCCTAAGCTTCAAAGCCTGCTGTAATGAACGTCCTACAGAGAGTCTAGTGCTTTTCGGTTTAACATTTACAAGCATCACTCATTACTAGTTAAGAAAATTGAAGATAACAACCATGAAAACTGACATAGCTCCAAGTATTTTGAACAACGTAAAATGTTTCTCCCGTGGGTGTAGCTTTTAGGGACCCCATGGGGATGCACACCCCTCAGCGCTCAATCAGCAGAAGATGGAGCTCTAAGTGTCTCAGTTCGAGTTGATTGCCTCTCAACTCCCCAGTGCTAGGAATTGGATATGTCCATTACGGAATGTTCAAACAATAGATTGCCATGCCAGGAATCTGATCTCCATAGAAGGACATGGAGGGGATGGGCGAGGAACAGGGTGTTGGACCAAGGGTGATGACATTTCCCTTTGATTTTTACTTCCTTTGAATTCTTTTGCGTTTACTACCTAGAATCTGTCTGGCTTTGATTCCTTCAATTTCTTTTTGTCTTCTTTCCCTCCTAATTCACTGTGGAAGATGATCAAAGAATGGGGTTTCTTCTACTCCAGAGGTTGGCATTCGTGCAGGCACAAATGAGATTGGTTCTTAAGCACTGATGTTTGAACACTAGGAATTCCTTTAATGATCATGCCAGACAATATAGACTTTGGAATCAGGCATTTTGGTTCTAGGTCTACTGTTTACCAGCTTTGACACTGTGGACAAGTCATCTGGACATCTTTAAGCCTCAGTTTCCTCTTCTGCAAACAGAGCCATCATCAACATCATCATCATCATTCTATCTCACTAGTCAAAAAACAAACAAACAAACAAAAAACAACCTTAAGCAAACCACCATTCATGTACTCTCAACATATCTATGTGTGAGCGCAGATTTATTTTTTGTACAGGTACTGTTGTACTATGTATTTTGTAAGTTATAAAATATACAAAAATGGAAATTAGATACTGAAATTACAAAATAAATGGAAATAAAATTTTTAATATTTTCTTTTTGTCTTGTACAGCCCCACTTTGGAGAAGCATAATATGTGTAATATGTCTAGTGAGCCTCCCCAAAAACCGAGTTTCCCTACTGAGTTTATGATTAACCTTTCTATCCAAAAATGTATTCCCTTTCTGGTCCCACCCCTGTTCCTCTCAGGATTGAGGTGTATCAAATAAAAGAAGGGGTTGAAACCGAGCAGGAACTGGCAGGGCCTTCTTGAATACAAAAGCTCCTCCATTTTTGTTTACAGAAAAAGGCTTTTGTTTCCCTGGCCTTCCCTGATTTCCAGAGCAGATTTGAGGAAAACAAAAGCAGTTAAGGAAGATAGTTTGAACAATAGTTCAGCAATAAAACAGAGTCCCAGTCCCCTCCTCAAGGGATATACATAATAATCTGATACCATCTTTGAGTTGTTCTGCAGAAACAAAGACCCTCCACCCAGGTGGAGGATGGTGACTACCTACTGACCACAGGCAGGTAGACCCTAGAGATGAAGATTCCCGAAACACCACCCTGTTACCTCTCACCAACCGATCAGAAGAAAGTCATGCTCCCTGCAAGTTTCACCCCAAATTTTGCCTTGAAAAACCCTTCCTTGAAAGCCATCTGGGAATTCAAGTCTTTTGAGCATGAGTTGCCCATTCCTCTCGTGTGGTGCCCTGCAAATAAATGCTGTGCTCTCCTTCACCACAACCTGTGTCAGTAGATTGGCTTTGCTGCACAGTGGTTGAGCCAACTCAAGTTCAATCAGTAACATTAGCACTCAGCCTAGCAAGAAACAAGACTCACTACATGCTATGTATTATTTATTTCTATGTCTAAGGAACAGCCTAGTTGAAATGAAGAATGTTCAGCTTCATATTGGTTTCTTTTTTGACATGACTTTGCTTGTATATAAGTAGCAGAGAACAGCTGAGTTATAAGTCAGTCTCTTCCAATGTAGAGGAATCTCATTGTACAATCCTGGCCAGCACTGCCTTCTGCTAAAGGAAGAATTACACAGTTATTTTCGACAGCACTTTATGTTCTGAGGCAGATTGGTGGCTTCTCCCCTTCAGACAGGCAACAAAGACAGTACAGTTGCTCCCTGTGGTGTGAGGCTGGGGTTATAGTGCCTCCTTGAGAAATGAAAACCATACTATAATATTCTGTGCAAGTGGAGAGGAGAATGGGGGAGGACAGATTCAAAATTGGAGGAAAACAGAAAAGTCTTCATCTTTTTCCTAATTACCCTTGTACTGCAGTCAGTCTTACCCTTGACCTTACTTACCATGTACGATAGGTAAGACACACTGATTTTGAATTTTATTGATGTGGCATTGAGTACATGTCTAGAAATTTGTATAGATACTCTTGGTATAGATGCTTCTAATTTCACTCATTCATTTGTTATTTCTAAGCATTGTTATATATACTAAACATCCACTACGTGTCAAGCACTGTGCCAGGCACTATTTTGGGTTTATCTTTGGAAAAAAGAGAAGCAGGCCAAAGGAACTGATGGAAATAAGTCAACTGCAGGGCCCAAATCTCCACTCAGGAACTCAGGAACTTGAGACTTGCCAGGAAATTTGATGTGAACCAAGTGATAACTGACATCACACTTCTACATGAGTGAGAATCCATCTTTCTCCTGGGAAATCCCTTTATTACCTACAATGTAAAACTTTGACAAAATAAATCTTATAAAAAATATTGAAAAAAGTCAGGACAGTAAGAGCAGAATAGGAATTTGCATTCATCTTTACAAAAGCACACAGTAGGTACTTTAATTCTGTTTTGGTTATTCTGGATCCAGGCTTAGCGATTTCCTAGAGGTCAGCCTTTTTTGTTGGCTTCAGTCTTCCTGAGACATAAAATCTGAGTGTGATGTCTGTGTGCGTGTGTGCCTGTGTTAGACATTTCTGGTTCCACTGATACCCAGTTCTCCTCTTGTTTTTGCATGCAGAGAAGACCATTTTTCCTGGAACTCAGAGGGACCTGGGACAAATTCTAGCTAACGAGTTGTAAACTGAAGTGGGATAATGTCCCTTCTGAGTCAAAGCATAGAAGGGTATTGATGAGATACCCCTTGCCTCCCCTTCCTCTGTGGAGACATGATGAGGTGTGTAACCCCCTTCAACATGGTCCCCAGGTAACCATATGAGCAGTGCATCTCATTAACAAAAGAATAAACCTTTGTCCTGATAATCCACTGATTTCAGGGCTAATTTGTTACCTCAGCATAACCCATTCTCTCCCTACAGTTATAGGGTTTTTATGTTTTAGTTTTTCCTGGAAGAAGAGGGGCTCTATAGATCTTTCTCCAAAGATGTTCTACTCTTAGAAATTGTGAGCAAAGTACCAAGATTTGAAGCCATCAGGGGACTGAAGTGAGAGCAGTGGATAAAAACATCAAGGAAAAGGGCTCACGTATCTGTAATGAACATAAATGCTTGCTGGCCAAGTCTGCATCGTCAGATGTCTGCGAGGCAACACCCCGCTGATGGCTCTTCAAGGGAGTCATCTATGGAATTTGAACTGTGACAAGATTTTTCCTTTCTTAGAGAATGGGCAAGGTGTCCTTTCAGGCTTTCAAAAGTGAGGAATTAAAGGTGACTTTCCTTGTGTGGTTTTTAAGATCGTACACAATGAAGTTCGTACCATGAAAATCTCTAGGAATGATGACTACTTAGGTCTCTGAGAAAGACGTCCAGAAGAGTGAACCACAAATGGGAATAAATAAAACTTGGCACAAGCAAGTCCCAAGGGAAAAATAACATTTGGGGCAAAAGCTCTCATTAACAGTATCCTGCCGGGGGGAGGGCATAGCTCCATGGTAGAGCACGTGCTTAGCATGCATGGGAGTTTCTGGGTTCAATCTCCAGTACCCCCATTTAAAAATAATAATAAAAAAATAAAAGAATAAATAAATAAATCTAATTATTCTCCTTCCAAAAATAAATAAAAATAAAATAAATAAATCTATTAAAAAACTGTTAAACAGTAAACATGCAAACAACAAAAAATGAAGTTAAAAACAAACAAAAAATTAAATAAAGAGTATCCTGGAAAAAAAAAAGAGTATATTGAAAAGCTTCTAGTATAACATTTTTATTCATAGAGCTGATACGCTGTTACACAAGGTGAAATAATCGTCTTACACTGCTGACTAAGTGACCTCATGGAATAAAACCTCTACGAGTAGAGAGGCTGTAGTAAGTATGCTGAGTTTGAACGACAGTCGCATTTCTCGGCCGCTGCTGGCCTGGGAGCGCGGTAGCTCGGCAGGTGCTGAGGCTGACTTGTTGATCTGTGTGGCCCTCTCAAGTGCACGTTTCAGCCTGCTTGCGCCCTCCTCTGAAACACTTGACCTTTCAGTCTGATATTCTTCAGTGTTATTAGATTAGATGATTAGTTATTAAATATACTGTCTCCAGTAAGTAGGTAATTGTGTAATGCAGTGGCCTTCAGCTTCTCCAAGCCTTGTTCCCATGACATTTACTGTTGGAACCCTAAGTCCTTTTGTAACGGGACTGTTTAACCCTTTCTGTGTGAAGGATGTACGGGGATTTCTCTGGATCTCACATTCAAGTGGATCGAGTGAAGGGCAGTCAAAAATGTAGACCATTACATGGTTTTGAGAGCTATAGAACTCCAAGATCACAGAATTCTTACTATATTTATGTCCACATAATAACAGTTAAAAAAATACATAAACCAACATTTTCCCTGTGACAAGTTGGATGTGATGCTGCAGGTACTCACCAGGCTTTAGGTTGGGAGTTGGAGAAAACTTTATTGTTCTATTCTGCAACCAAAATCACACATGTGGAGAAGTCTTAAACGTCTCTTTTGGTTTCTGCCAAATTTTGCCTGGCATGAAGGGGGAGGGATGGGCAGAGAAAGCGGAAGCGTGGGAAGGACAAGATCGAGCATGTTTTGGTCCCTTGATAAGTGCCACACACTGTGCCAGGCATTTTATAGACACAGACTCATGTAATCATACCCTAAGCAGAAATAAAGTCTGTATTATCAGTTCTTATTTTGCAATTTAGGAACCTCAGACTCAGAAAAGTTAAACTAGCCCAGGATCAAACAGCCAGAGTAGTTGAACTGGGATTTGAACTTGGATCTATTTAACTTCAAAGCTCTTGTTCTTTCCAGTATCTCACACCATCTTCCTTCTCGTAAGTGCCTACTAGGTGTGGATGGGCATTAACACCTGTTATGAAAGGAGGGGGAGTGGTCAGGGAAATCCAAGTATCAGTGATCCATCTGGTGTCTTTTTAATTGAGGGCTGACTGTGTCCCGACAGCACACTGTGATGAATGCAAGAGAGGTGCAGAGACACAACTGCAGAGCCTCTAATTAGAGGTCGAACTCAATTTGAGAAGGCAAAGCAGCACAGATAAAACATTTCCCGAATTGGGTGCTGAATGGCAGGGCCAAAAGTTCACCAAGGGTGAGATACAGATGGTCAGGAGCTGGTTACTGCCGCCCGAGGGAACATCATCTCATTTTGTAGCCAAGATTTGGATGGAAAGGGAGCTTCAGGTATGAGGTGATGACGACATGAGCCTAGACCTGGTGTTAGTGTTGCAGGGGGAGACGAGCCTGGCGGGGGAGGAGGCGACGACCACTTGGTTGCCGTCCCCTCCCTCTCTCTGGACCTCCAAGCATCCTGTGCGCCTCTCCTATTGCTTGTCCGGCACTGAGGTCGTTAACCACATGGACTGCACACATGTCCACCTTGCCCCGTGAACTCCTTGGACTAAGCTTATCAATCTTCCTATCCCCAGTGCTTAAAGCAGTGGGTGGTCTCCACTAGGTGCTCAATACATGCTTGTGAAATGGATGGCTGGAAAGATGGATGCTGGAGAAAAGGTTGAACGATAGGGGAAAAGATTGGAGCCAGACGGACACAGAGGTGAGGAGAAAGTTGAACCAAATAGGACAATAGAAAAGGTCTTGACTGAGTAAGTAAATGAGATACACACAGTCTTTACAAATGGATTAGAATGGTGAGAGACGAGGCCATCTGAGGTGACCAGAGCCTGGAGCAGTACAAGGGAGAATGCGGACAATGAATCAGAAGTCGGGGAGCAGTGAGCAACAGTGGGCGTTTGTTAGGAGGCTGATGTGAAGGGGGAGAGGGAGCAGGAGTCCTCCAGGCAGAAATGTGGGACACAGGGAAAGAATCCTGTTCTAGGGAATAATGAGCTACTTTGAGATAAGTTGAAGATTCTAGAAACTAATAACTATGTTGAGTTTAGGGTGATTTTAAGAATTTGGAAATCTACATGGAAAGAGACTGGGAGTACAGATGAGGATGGCTGTGTAGGTTCAAGCTTCTACCTTTTGGAGGCAGAGACCAGATATGTCTGGGGGTGAAAGATTGCCTCATAAGCTGCCAGAGATTACGGTTTCTGCCTGGAAGCCTCAGGCAGGATTTGAGGAATGAAATGATCCACTTGATTTAGTTCACCATGAGATCTCCTCAGGCCTTGAGGTGTGATTTCAATCTCTGATTAATCAAATTAAATTAATTTTTGAAGCCTCTTGATGGTTAGTGATTCACAGACACACTGACCTGCTCCCCAGCAGAGCCCGTTCCTGCCCTGGTGGCCTGGATCTGCCTTTCCTATGTCAGCGGGGTTGGGGCAGAAGAGGAAGGTGTACACACACACACACACACGATGTTCCTACATCACCAGAGGATTCTGCGCACTCAGCAACGGCAAAACAACGGTTATTGTTAACACACCACACACCACACTTGCTCACAGACAAGGAATACAAACCACACGACACTCGACTTCCCCAAAGTCAGGAGCCGAGCCCAAACCATGACTCCGGACTCTAGACATCAGTTATGTCTCCTGGTCATGAGGGCAATCTTTTTTTCTGGATGGATAATTGACATATAACATAATATTAGTTTCAAGTGTACAACATAATGATTTAATATTTGTGCATATTGTGAAATGATCAGCACAATACATCTAGTTAACATCCACCAGCATACTTAGTGACAAAAAAATGTTTTTCTTGTGATGAGAACTTTTAAGCTCTACTCTTTTAGCCATTTTCAAATGTGCACTACAGAATTATTAACTACAGTCAGCATGCTGTACTTTACATCCCCCACGGCAGCTCTTTCTTTGAACTTGAAGCATACCCACAAATGAGCAACCCCCTCCCCACCCGCACCCCCAAACAACTTGGTGGACAGAGGACTCTGCATTTCATAGGAGATGTCTGCAGATATCTCAGTGAGTTTCCAAAAATAAAAGCACAAACAGTTCCCCTTGCACGAGTTTGTTATGAGAACTACAGGACCAAGAAGAAATGCGTTCTGTCCTGGGGGTACATGCCGAGGACTAGATTTTGCTCATTTTCATAAACATCGTGAAGCATCGTTGGCTCTGAATCCTACAGAGTCGACTTGGAATATTTACGGGGCTCAGACCCACACCGCGGCATCAGGATGCTTTAAGGTTTGGGGAACAGGTTTGCCTACTGACAAATAGCATAATTAGGTGTAATGTCTGAAGTGAACGTACTGGCTCGGGCTTTTAACAGCCCGCGAGCCTGGGCTCCCGCAATAACGGCCTCATCTTGCGTGGGAGCCCCCTGGGCTTCAGGGGGACACAGGCCGAGCTCGTCCACCCGCAGATAAAGCTCGGAGTGGGTTTATTTATATTGGCCTTGTTAGTCATGCAGTCTGTGTGCAAACAAAACAACGTCATTCTTATCTCCTCGGAAAGTGGAATTCATTAGCAATTAAAAGCTGGTGCAGAAACAGGGCCAGGCACCGGGAGAGGTTCATCCCAGCAGAGCGGCTCAGGACGAAGAGAGATCTGTGGGGGGGGCTGCTCCCTCCGATAACAGCCCTGCCACGTCTGCCGAATGAATTGTGTGTAATAAACGGTTTACCCAAGGAAGGATGACCTCACTGTCATTTAATAAGATAATGTCACCAACAATTTCTCCATAAGTACCCTGTTGAAACTTGCTGTCCCCAGGTTCTTGCCAGAGCCCATTCCTGCCTCCTGCCCACTGTCTGGCTTGATTTTAGGGGCAGCTGCCTCCGGGCCAAGTTCACGTTGCTTTGGAAGAGCAAGCTCATTTCAGGACGGGAACGACTGGTCCCCACAGTTGATGGAGACCTCAGGAGTGAGGGAGTTCTATTTGGAACAGGGATGGGCCTGACCATGTTCTTTGTCATCTTTTTTTTGGTGCACAGCATAATGTTTCAGTCATACATATACATACACATATTCCTTTTCATGTTCTTTTTCATTATAGGTTACTACAAGGTATTAAATATAGTTCCCTGTGCTGTACAGAAGAAACTTGTTGTTTATCTATTTTATATATAGTAGTTAGTATCTGCAAATCTTGAACTCCCAATTTATCCCTTCCCACCTCCTTCCCTCCCGGTAACCATACGTTTGTTTTCTATGTCTGTGAGTCTGTTTTTGTTTTGTAAATAAGTTCATTTGTGTCCTTCTAAAAAATTCCACATACGAGTGATACCATGCGATATTTGTCTTTCTCTTCCTGGCTTCACTTACTATGATGGTCTCCAGGTCCACCTATGTTGTCATTTTAAGATCCGGTAACTTCAGAATCGCACGCCTGGACCACTCCATCAAAAAGTCATGCTCAGGGCCAGGGGTAATAATGGGGGAAACTGTGCAACAGGACTGAGGCAGGGGAGGGGTAGATGGGAACTGTCTGTACTTTCTGCTCAGTTTTTCTGTAAACCCAAAACAGCTCTAAGAAATAAAGTCTGCTATCAGAAACAAATGAAAAATCATGCTCGCCCATGGTTCGGGGGTGTGAGAGGCCAAAATCTATTTGGAAAAGCTTTTGCTTCCTCTCCATAGGAGACAGAGCAGGAGGAAGCCAAGAGAATTAGAGGGCTACCCCCAGGACAGGGAATTAAAAATGAAAACAGCCCTCCCTCTGAGCTTTGGTGGCCTCGGTTGGTCGGGTGGGAGGTGAGGCTTTCCCCCGCTGAGGGGGGCCACTCGGCTTCCTGATGCTTGAGCTTTGCCTGACCTCCCAGCAAACAATACACAAATGTATCTGTTTGGTATTGCGTAGGTCGACCTGCTGCTTGATTAAATGTTTCACTTTTCAACTGCTAAGCTTTATATAGGTCAGCCTTAGAGTCGGAGAAAGAATTTGTACTAAAAACAATAAACGGTTTTGGAAATAGTTTGAATCAAAACTAAATAAGGTTAATATTGCCATAATATGTCTCAGGCTAATGGGGACTTCGGTTATCATCTGGTACAAACTTTGTCCTCTCCTGAGTGGGCACCAAAGAGTTAAATAATGCAGCCCCAGCTAGGCGGGCAGTGGAAGTTTTAATCCCAGTTGCTGCCTATGGGGGTGAGAGGAAAAGATATTTGATAGTCCAAAGCAGAAGGTAAATATAGAGTAAATTACTTCCATGTAATTGAGGAGATTATTTCAAGGAGGTTGCAACTTGGAAATGGACTGCTGCTGTTCAAAACCTGGGGTGATTATACATCTCCCAATGGTGGCTTCAAGGTGGCACTGAGGGAAGGAGCGAGTCCTGGCTTTCAAGGACAGCTCTAGCTAGTATATTTCATAAAGTCAAAGCTCACATCTTTGATGCTTGTATTACTCAGATCTGTGCAGTAGTTAATAGGAACAGAAATATAGACAGACATAGACGTGTGACCAACAAAACCAAACCACCTTAAATCTGAACTGTGAGTCCTTCCACACAGAAAACAAAAACCCTTTGCAATGAATATAATTGCCCTCGTTCAAGGCAATGGTCCATTTGATCTGAAATGGTGTGGAAAAGCCTGGGAGGGGATCTGTATGAGACACCTAAAAGAATTATTGTAAATATTTTCATAGAATGAGCCAGTTTTCCCAGTAACTCCCAATCTTTGGTTCTAGCTCTTTAAGCCAGTACAAATGTGCTCCAATCCTATGTCCACGTTGTAGTATTTCTAACGTGTCTCCTCTTCCTAAGTGTGTAGGCTCGAGAGCCAGGGAAGCCTTGCTGGGATTCATGGCTGCTTCCATCCATCACCTCTCTGACTTTGGGCAAATCACCTGGCCTCTCTCAGCCTTTATTTTCTTACTTGTGAAATGGGAATGATAATAGTATTTGCCTCCCAGAAAAATGCTATGAGAACCTAATGGAAAAAATGCATAGAAAGCACTCGTCTCTTAGTCCGTTTCATGATTATGACAATCATCCCACAGAATACATTTTTTCTCATGTGATGTGATGTTTTGCCTTCTCACCTTCTGTTTTTCTTCAAGTCAGTTCAGTGTGTAGCATCCAGAATTGAACAAAATGCCCCAGATATGGCCTGACAGTACAAAGTGGACCTCCATCTCCTTCATTCCAGGTTCTTTGCTTCCACTGGTGCAACCAATTAAAGTGTTTAATTTTTCTGTTTCTGTTTTATCTTTTTTACGAGGCAGAGGGGATGGTTACCCTAAACAAACTGTGCAGTAAACTCTTTCCTTCTCTGTCGTACTTTGATAGTTTTAAACCCTGGGGCAGGACCTTACTTTTGTCTCATGACTTATGATCTATCAAATGTTAGTTCCTTTTCAAACCTATGCAATCCATTTGTTTATCTATTTATTTATTATAGAAACTTTCAAAAATATATTTACATGGGCCAGGCTCAGGGTTAGATTTTTGCTATATTCTGAGATTTCAAAATTTACTGGAGTTTCAGTAGGGCAGAATTGCAACATCTCCATACATGTTGTTGGGTAACACATTGGCTAAAACAGGGCTAAGGGCACAGACCTAAGGAATGTCTGTAGAATCTCTCCTGAGGCTGACAAGCACCCTCAGGGCGCTGTAGCTTAATCGTTATGAATCCATCTTATTGTGGTGTCATTTGGTACAAATTATTTTTTGACTTGACCAGCAGGAAATCTTGAGACCACCTCAGAATTCTTGTTCAAGTCAAGATTCACAAGGTCCATCTGGTTCTCTAACTCTCAACAAAATGAGAAGATGACTCTGAGGTGA
Organism: Vicugna pacos; assembly: GCF_048564905.1. Classification (NCBI taxonomy): domain Eukaryota; kingdom Metazoa; phylum Chordata; class Mammalia; order Artiodactyla; family Camelidae; genus Vicugna; species Vicugna pacos. The sequence goes on along the minus strand of NC_132999.1, from coordinate 3,075,197 downwards.
TTTCTTCTCTGAGTGAGAGGAGCCTGGCTTGTTTTTTAAAGCACTCAGAGGACACGCTTTCATAACCCATCCTAAAGAGTCGAAGAACTGACATAACAAAACAGATCACGGTGCCTGAAACACGACAGCCGTCTGTTCTGGATGCTCGTCCCTGTGGGTGACACGACCGGGACATTGGGGAGGGGGCTGGGGAGGTCGGCTGGGTGAACACGTCCGCCCCAGGGTTCTGCCTTCATCTCCATTGTGGAGCAGCCGCTTTTCCTTACGTAGCATTTTCTACGTGTTTTCCCCTCCTGAGCTCCTTGTGGTCAGGGGCATCCTTTTGCTTCCCCTTGTAATTCCTGTCACCGAGCATGACACACCCTGGGTGATCTTTAATTGCTGTTTAAATTGGTATACTCAAGGTTTATTTGTAAACCCAATGCCTGACCTATTACACTCAAGGGGCAAGGACACCACCCGCCTTTGGTCCAGGATACGGCAAATGGAGATGACGCCTGTGGCCTCAGGGCGTCCCTAGGAGCCGCTAGGGAGGCTTAGGACGGATGCCCCCCTCCACTCCATGAAACTCTCGAACGGTTAGCAATAGAGTCCAATGAGTGAGAAACAGTGAAATGGCTCTCTCAAAATATGGGCAAGTTGGTGGTCATTTTTTCCTCCCCTGTCATTACTAGGATTTTGTAATTCTAGGGGAAAAATGGCATGTTAAAAAAATCATTGTCCCACTCTGATCTTCGCAAAGACTTTCCTCTCCTTAAATGTGCTCATGGTAGGAGACTGCTTCTATGAACTTTTCAAAGGTAAGTATTAACTCTTTATATTTTTATCTCCAGCGTCCAGCACAGCGCCTAGTGGAGAGGAGGAAATCAACAAATGTTTGTTGGATGAATAAACAGTATTTGTGAACGTGCTCTGTAGACTGTGAAGCCTTGCACAAACGGACAGATGATGAGGGTGATTGCTTATGAGACTTAGAAACTGAAGTGGATCTCTTGTCTTAATGTACAACACACACACACACACACACACTCATACACATACGCACGGACACACATTTTCCCTTTGAATAGTGGCTACATTTCTTTTCCCAGTGGGAAATGTGTTGGGACACTGGGTACTTTTAAAAATTTAAATCAAAATGTGCTCGCCCACTTTTTATTACTGGTGGTTCCATTCGCTCTGGCTTTTCTTGGCAAACATATTTATATGCTTAATAGTATTGTCCTCGGTTTCCCTCTGACTTCCCCTCTAACCCGTCTTCAGTCTGCTGTTCTGTCTTGACTTAGATTTTCCAACTGTCAGGCTTTCAAGGATGCATTTTTAAAAATCCATTTCTTTTGAAAACACTTGAACCAGAAGTCAAATGGCATGATGTAAACCAATAGTTTTTCAATGAAGAAATGAAAAGTCTCCATAATGACAAATAAGAGATCTAACCTGCTGACACCAATTTGGTTACACTGTATTGATTTCTACAAAAATATTATGGAAGAGAGTGTTGTATGTACTCTACCGATCAGATTACAGATATGCTTCTTAGTGAAGACAGGAACAGTGCAGGATGTAAGAGTCTGCCTTAAAGTGTCACCTGATACTAGGTGTCCCTCACTGATTCAGATATTTTCCTGGATTCAGGTGGGTCAGGCTGTCAGGGGAGAGCCACGGGCTGCATGCGGCTGTGGCCACAGAGATGCCTGGGCATCATCTGGAGATGCTGCAGGTGAGAATGCCCTGAAAAGACTGGCCCGCTACTTACTCGATGACAGTGAGTAGCAGAGCGTGAGAAGAAATCAAAATTCCAGAGTTTCCCGTAGATGCCTCAGCTTCTTCCTTAGGGCTTCAGGGTCTTTAAAGATAAATCCCAGGTTCAGCGTTTGGCTGTTTCACTTATTCTGGTGGGAGTGGTGGTGGGCTGGGAGAGCCTTCCCAGACCCGTTCCATCTGAGCTACCCAGTGCCAGGAGGAGCCCCTGATAACTCAAGACAGCTCCCTGTATGCCAGCCTCACACAGCTCAGCAGGGACTCGACACTGTCACACAGTGCAGCTCTCACCCTTCTGGGCAGTTGGCAAATCCCAAATTCCTAGGCACAGGGGTTTAAGGTGGCGATCTGGAAGGAGGGAAGGGTTAGGAGCCTTGTCTTGAGGCTGCTCTGCCTAGCAAGCACCAAATCTTTACTTCACTTGAATGTGTCTTTTGGCACATTTTGGAGGTAGGCAGACAGAGGTAATGGGGAGGGATGCTAAGAAACCCTAGGTCCCCCCTGGATACTGCCCATGGAACCCAGGTTTCATAAACCCTGCAGCCTCTGTAGTGTTGTAAGAAGTATGAGATGCTTCTTCGGAGCGTCTGAATTCAACCTCCAGGAAAGTGTTTTTCAAAGGGTTGTTCCACTGAACTAGAATATCAGAGGTGTTGGTCGGGGGGAGGCTTTCCAGGAAGGGAGGGTCTGCATTTGTAGTAAGTGTCTTAGCTAGAACTTCATGCGGAGTGAAGTTTGGAGTGATTGTCTATGAGGAGAACCTCAGATGTACGGAATTTCTTCATTTCTGCACATTCCCTCAGCTTTTGGTTTTGATGATCTCCTTACAGTCTTTTGGAATATGAACACCTCCCCTGCATTATTTTCCTCGCTTTGTCTAGGAAGTCTGCATCAGTCTGAGTGAGTTGTGTCATCAAAGTTGTGCCTCAAAACCTTTCCTGTTCCATTCAAGAGGCCGGTCACTTGTATTTACAGCACACAGTATTGGCAGTGACCTTGGGCAAGAAGAAAAACATAATGGCAATAATATTAATATCATGCATTTGAATAATGTTCTATCATTCACAGTTAAATTGAATTAAATTGCACAGTTAAGTTCATAAATTATATGATTTCACCAATTCTCACCACTTGCTGTGAGGATAGGTAATATTACTCCTCTTTCAGAGGTGAAGAAATTGAGGTTCAGAGAAGACAAGGCCTTGTCACAGGTCAGCTGAGTAACATAAGGCAGGACTGGGCCGGGGGTCAGGGTCTCCCAACGTGCGGCCCTGATGCTGACACGCACCACCGGGTGACCTCCGGGGTGGCTTTCCTGCACACGCTTTGTTAAGTTGATGCTTAGAGCAGATTTGTTGCCAGCAAATCACCTGGGTTCTGATCTTTGAGGTTTCTTTGGAAGAATCTCCATTTAAGTCGCCATGGACATCCACTTGTCCAATGACCAACACTTCTGAGTTGGCCTAGCTCCGCCCTTCCCCATCAGTGTTATGGGAGCCCCAGCATTTGTTTGCCATTGTATTCCTCCAGGGAGGGTGTGAATCTAAGAGTTCCAGAAAATCTTTTTCCTTATATCTGATTGTGTCACACTTGCAGACACATCTAATGCATATGCTTTTTTGATTTTTCTACTGCTTTATTTTGATTGTCTTGATTTAATCCCTGTGAGCTCATGTTCCTTCCAATAAGTCATCTAATTAAAGAAGAAAAGGGACCTTGGAGGCCCGTGCTGGATTTTCCTGAAGAGAAGTGCAGCCAGCCTCTGCTATGCCCTTCTGCTGGGGGGCACACACTGTCGGGGGGTGCAGCCCCTAGTAACTAGATTCCTCGCATCATCACATAACCCTTTCTTTATGTTGAGCTGAAAACTTCAACCTTTATCTTCCACCCCTTGGTCCCTGTTTTGTTCTCGTAAGCAATACAGATGTCTTGTCCCTTGTTTTCATGTAAGAGTTCGTCAAACACATGGCCAGTCATCATGTAGGTCTAGAGTTAGAACATCTGGAGTTGTTCTGGGCTGAGTCATATGCCCCCCAAATTCACATGTATAAGTCCTAACCCTAATACTTCAGAATGTGATTTCCTTTGTAGATAGAGTCTTGAAAGAGGTAATAAATTAAAAGGAGATTATTGGAGTGGGCCCTATTCCAATATGGCTGGTGCCTTGATAAGAAGAGGAAGTTGGAACAGAGAGACACACAGAGAGAAGGCCGTGTGAAAGCCAAGGGAGAAGGCGGCAGCTACAAGCCCAGGAGCGGGGCCCCAGGAGAAACCAGCCCTGCCAGCGTCTTGCCTCAGATTTCTAGCTTCCAGAACCGTGAGGAGATAAATGTCTGTTGTTGAAGCCACCTGGTCTGTGGTACCTTGTTATGGCAACCCGGGCGGACTAACACAGGGGTCAGATATGCGTGGGGTTGGAGCCCAGGAGATGGGTGAGATCATCTGGGTGAACATGCAGGCAGAGAAGGTAAGAGGGCCGTGGGGTAAATCCTTCACAGAGTAGGCCTCGGGAGAAGGGCCTGGGAGCCACACAGAGAGAAGAAATGAGAGACAGCAGAGCGAGAGAAGACGAGGGAAGGGAGAGTTCTTTGCTTCTCTTCTGTTGGGTTCTAAATTTCTCAACTTTGTGCTCACTTTTATCAAAATTGTCTTTAGCATTTAAATGCTCTCTCCTTTCTTTGCCCCCTACCACCATATCAGATTAAGAAAGTGTGGGTTTTAAATCTGAAAACTGGTCATTGCAACATTCAGAGGAAGGGTTAAAGCATTTATATGAGCGTCGTTGAATTAGGGGTTAATCTCAGAACTTGGGGAATTTTTCAACGTATACACCTTTTGGACACAGACTATGACATTCAACTTCAGTGTAGATCTGGGGGTGGGTACTAAAATACATTTTGAAGACAAACAAACAATTAAATAAACAAACGAACAAGAAAGCCAAGCCCACATAACTCCCCAGATACGTCTGATATGCCCACTGGCTGTGACACACTAGTCCAGGTGAAAATAAAAGTGATTTTTTTTCTACATGCCTGGAAATGAAGCTAGACAATTATAGATTTCAAACCATGGAAAACTACAGATTTCCCCCTTTTGGGCAAAAGTTTTTATGACTCCAGTCAGCACAGGCTGTTTCCTATTCTTATTACCTTATCACTTTTCATAATTATATTGAAAATGATGGTTGTCCTGGTAGCCCTTTGGGATGTTTATGTTTCTCTTCCCAACAGTGGCCTCCCTTGGTCAGCAAGCACGGCTCTTCTCCCATATTTCAGGATCTCAGTCTGAAACAAGCTCTGAAAGCTCACAACAGTCCATCATACTGACCATTACATTATTCTCTGTGACTTGGGAGAATACCCCTGTTTTCTCACACGCTCTGTCTGCTGAGAATTAGGAACCATCTCTATGTCAAAAAGAACTATCGCTCACCAGGAAGTACACGCTTCCTTCTTGTGGAAGAAAACTTCTGACATTGAACTTGATAAAGGCCATCATTTTCACAAGCTCGAATAAAACAATTCTTCATCTCCCCTTCCACCTGTATAGGGTCAAGTATGTGGATCAGACCAAAGTGGAAAGAAGGCATCGTAGGCTTTAGACTGAAACAAATCCGGGCTAGCCAGGTAACCCAATTCTGCATAAAAACCATGAATTGGGCTATTTGAACTTAGATGTTTCAGAGAAATTCCAATGTGCTCTTTATTCATTTCTGGAATTCTTTAAAACCACTGTTCCATTGTTTTTGGAGACTGGGGAGACCATAGGGCCTTGAGAATAACCAGAACAGCCAGACTCTGTTAATTTGATTCAGGTATTTAGGAATTATGTATTAGGCTAAATAGAACTAATTAGCATTAGGTTCTGAGTAGGTAGGCAGAGCCTTACACTATGCTAAAGAGATCCCAGTGGGAAGGGGTGTGTGTGTGTGTGTGTCTGTGTGTGTGTGTGTGTGTGTGTGTGTGTGTGTGTGTGTGTAGGGAGGAGTCTGTCCTGAAATGTACCAGGCCTGCCTGATGGGTGCTGACTTGACTGGTTCCTCTGCTTTAGGGGAACTGAGACTACACTCCCCTGCCCCAGGTTATATTTTATCCAGGTGCCACCTCTAAAAAGTCATTCCTTCGGCTTTCTTTGCTTCTCTTAAAATGAAAAATTTCTCTTGGTTTGTGCAAAATGCAAAACTACTTTACTCAGGCAAATACATGAAGGGGGTTATTAGCTTTATTTTCCAGTGACCGAAAGGAACCAGGAGAGCTGGAAGGAACTTGGATGTTCATCAGTGGGAGTGAAGAGGGGACTTGCTAAGGAGGTGAGGGGCAAGCTCAGAGAGAGGAGGGAGGGGCCCACGGACACACATTTTGCCCACTTGGGAATTTCGAAGGGGGCTGACTCTGCCCATTCAGTGCTGCCACCAAGCAAAACAAACAACATATCTTTGAGAGTGCATATTTCAACATATCTTTAATCGATCGCACGGTTTCAGCAGTTAAACAGGCCAAGGCTTAACAAGGCTAGAGTAAGAAGGGGGATTAGTCGTTCAATTACAGTGTGAGTGGTAAGTCATGACATTGATTTGGGCGCAGAAGCCAGGTCAGGGATGCTGCGGAGCACCTTTCAAAGCTCGAAGGCAGAGGGCAGAAAATGGTGTCAGTCCTTCATATCCTGTCCCCCTTTTTGAGTTAGTCAGAGCTTGAGTTATGAAGCATTCAAAGGTCATTTTTGTTCCCACATTCAATTTCCTTCTTTTCACTGAGAAAACACCTTGTAGGCCAAAGATCACTGGAGGTGGCCCTGGTTCCCTCCATGCTTCTCTCGCTGGCCCCTCGTATCTGCGGGACCTGCATTTCGATGGACCCCATCTCAGAAGGAAAGTGAGTCTAGTGACCTCACTGAGGGGGGGACGGGAGCCTCTGATATGTTATCAGAGTGCCAGGCTGTTCCACATAAGCGGGGCTCTTGGCTCTGGCGTGGGAAAGTGACGCCACTGTGGGCCAACGCTCGAGCGTCGTGGCCGACTTGCTAAGTGCCTATGTCGGGGGGAAGACCAGGCTGTCCCTTCACCTCACCTTCAGGATTTGGCCCGGCTGAGGTCAGACTCTGCAGGTGGAGTCGCGGTTTGTGAGAAGGTTACAGAGCCTGAAGATGTGCTGGCATTTCTTCCTCATGCTGCTTCTGGGGACGTGCAGAGGGTGTTCTGGCCAAATGAGTCAGTCGGTGGTTTCCCGAAGAGCTTTGATTTTGGACACCTGACTTGACTCGGCGAGCGAGCGGGAGGCTGTTTTCCCTGAGTGTTTCTGCATCTTGGCTTTCATGTCACTACAGGAACAGGCAGCCCACAGATTTCTGGTATCTAATCAGGTGCATCGGTCCGCGGTGGAGATGAGAGGGCAGGAACGTCCCTCTGACTCAGATTTTGCACAAACAAAACTCAGCCTCGTTAGCAACGACAGGGAAGAGCGCCCACGGCCGCTCAGATCAGATCTTCCCCGACCATCTGTGGGGCCGTGCAGATGGGGGGGGGGGTTGGATGGCAAGATTAGCAACCGGAGAGCCCCACTTCGGTCTGCTAAAGAAAATGAAAATGTCAATATTTGCACATGACCTTCAAGGCTCGTCCACTCTTGCTTTCTTCGGATTCAGGACAGACTGCGTTTTCTCCAGCCCGTTACCAACAGCTTGGAAATTCAGTTAGAGGACATAACCCAAATGTTCTCCAAATGTTCCTTCCAAATGGTCATCTTGAAAAGCGCTGTTTTAAGGCGTGCAACCTTTCCGCGCCGAGAGAGGGCTGTCGCTCTGCCTCCCTGACTGCGGGGGAATTATCCCAAGATTAAAACCACCGATGATGAAGATTGCTCCACGCAGCTACTTTAATTTGTTGATAACTAAAGCAGAAGAGCCCTCGTACAGGCTTCTCGAAGCCTCACCATTGTGTACCGCACATTCAACCCTTGCTTGTGTGCTGACACAAACAAATAAACCTGATCATAACGGTTGAAATGTAGTTAGAAACACAATTGAGAACATCTGTATTGTAAGCAGAAATAAATTAGAAATACTGAAGTGTTTTGTAGCTGTGAAAACGAAGGAATAAAAAAAATATAACCCACAGTACCTGGATTAAGCGGTTATAAATAATGTATAAAGCAAAAATCTCATTACCCCCTGTGTAAACTACCCCCCCATGAAATATATTTTATGAATGTAGTAACACTGTAGTAACCAAAGCATTTGTTTTTCCCCACAAACTTCCCATTTCATGACTGTGAGATTGTTTGGATTTACAAGTTTAGGACAAAACAACTCCGAGTGTACTGGTTTTGGTCTCTGCCTTGTGACCTTCAGCTCTGGGACGCGCTCCGCACGCCACTGTTCATCAGAATGCCGCTTTGCATGCGTGAGCGATTCCCCCCAAATACAGCCCCGTAAAAACGAGGAGAGGCGAACACACATCCCGTCAGTCCTGGAGGAAAAGGCCTTGACGCTTGCATTGCAGAAGCCGCAGGGAGGACCGGAGATGCTCACGTGCCCGAGACGGCAACACCTGGTGAGGTTCACGGAGTCCGGGCTGCTGTCAGTACGTCAGCCGTGTTGCTGGTGTCACCATGAGTAAAGTGACGGCTGCCAGATTACTGAGCTTTGTCCAACTGAGCAATGGGGCCATTGCAGGGGTGGCCAGAATTTTCCATCGGATACCACCCTCAGCGGAGCCCAGAACCAGAAGGGACTCAGTGCTCTGCGCACCCACCCAACCCCGCAGCCCTTCCCTCAAACTGAACATTTCTTGGTTCTTTTTTTTCCCCTATCATAAACTGTGGTCAGTTTCTGGAACATCACGGAACCAGCAGCACGTGAAGGGTTTAGCATGACCCTGGAAACCTGCTGTTTATAAAGCCCGCTTCTCCTGTGTCATGCAAGATGAACCCTCCTATCTGTTTAGATACACTAGGGCAAGAGGGGAAGATAGAGGGTTGGCTAAATACAGCCTTCTATGTAATAGGAGCCACCCTGAGCCTAATTGTCTCCTACCTCAAATGCCTCATGATTCCTTCTGAACTTTCAATTAACGAATTAACGTACATCCTATCTGGTTCTCTTAGCATCCTTGGAATGGTTCCCAAGTGGAGCACAGATATCCACAGACATGACAGCCCGGTTCCTAGGCTGATCCCTGATCAGGTGCTGCTCCTAGTGGCACGGCTTGTGACCCTGTTCTGTCTCTGCCTCCCCTGTCAGGATGGCCGTGTGGCTCAATGACATGACCCCACTAGAGCACTCCCTTCTTGTAGGAAGTCACACATGGACTCATTTTTAGACTCATAGTCAGAAACTTGTAATCCCTCCTCATCTGGGTATGCAGCTATGGCATAGAGGGGAAAGTTACCGCGTTATGAGTGAGAAGACTGCTCTGAGGTCTTCTTAAGTCTACCTGAGTGACTTTGGACCAGTCCATCTCTGACCGTCAGTTACCACTGAAGATGAGGCTAGTGTTACCTCCCACTTTTTCCTTTAGTGGGACCTAAATAAGGTCATGCACATAAAGGGGCTTTATTCTGCAGTTTAAAGTGTTACTGAACCATATGGCGTTATTTGTCTTCATCTGTTCAGGCTGCCATAACAAAAGACTTCAGACTGGGTAGCTGGTAAGCAACAAAAATTCATTTCTTAAAGTTCGGGAGGCTGGAAGTCTGCGATCTGGGAGTCAGTATGGCTGGGTGAAGGCTCTTTTCTGGGCTGCAGGGTTTTCAGTCTCTGGCTGTGCTCGTGCACAGTGGAAGGGAGGGGAGAAGCTTTCTGGAGCCTCTTTTGTACAGGCGTGAGTCTCGTTTATGAGACCTCCACCCTCATGGCTTATCCCCTCCCAAGACCCGCATTCTGACTCCAGCAGCTTTGGGGTTAGGATTTCAACATATGAATTTTGGCAGGACACCAAACATTCAGACCATGGCATCTTCATTAAAAGGACATTTCTATCCTACCTGTGTTACAACATGGTTTGAAGGATCAAATTAGATGAAATGTGTGAAGAAGGTTTTGGAGACGATAAAGCCATGCAAAGCACATCACTATATCGTGAATGTAATGGCCGAGCCGCGTGGGCTGAACTGCCCGTGGTCAATAGTTCATGTGCACATTTGCCAGAGCAGCAGAGTGTTCTGGACCGAAAAGTCTAGCAGAGGTTGGAGACTTCGGATCTGATGTTATCTTTATCACAATTTTTTAAAATTGTGAGCACCTCAATCATTTTGAGATCTTGTCTCATTTCTTTTGCTTCTAATGTGAAGACACAACAGCCATCTCCTAATATGGTTGCTGAGAAAACATAATGGAAATGAATTCCAAAGACAGCTTTTAAGGGCAAAGTTATGTGAAGGACGTACATTTCAGCAACGGATCGGCAGGTCTCCACATACCCCTAGGATCGCCAGCTGATGATGCAATGACAAGAGCCTATTGAACCAGGACAAGGGGATGGTTCTGCTCTGTGACAATCTAGGTCTGAGTCTGGTATGCGAGCAGGGTATACAGAGCAGATTGCATTTTCAGGAGAAAGGTTAAGCATGAATGTTTTGGACAGGAGGTGGTTAGATGCATTTGTAAAAACTCCTTGAATTTACCTGATGGGTTTTGTGTCCTTGTGATGGTTGTAGCCCCTTCCAGGTTATGAATAAATTTAGCAACACAAAAGAGGTCACTGAAAAATCTCTCCTTTAGATGCTGCCTTTCCTCTGGCCCCCTTTCTGGCTCTCTTCTCTCACTAATTTGGCATCCTGCGAGGCTGCCCTTCTGATCCTCGTGAGTTTAAGATTAGTGGTATGTGGTTTTAGAAATGTTTTGAAACTTTTATGGGAGAGTTGTGAAAAGGTGGAGGTTTCCAGAAAACCCTTAAGAGAAGTTAGGAGATCCACTTATTTATTTATTTGAGCTTTTAAACAACATTTTTGTTTAAACTAATTTTAGATTTAGAAAATGTTGAAAAAATACTCTAAAGTGCTCCTTTATATCCCTGCTCTGTTTCTACTTGTGTTAACATCTTTCATTACCATTATAATGAACAAGACTAGGAGATTAACATTAGTACAATATTGTTAAGTAAATTACAGACTTCATCAGAAATTCACTAATTTTCCTACAAATAGGATTCTTTTTAAGACCTCACATGGCATTTCTCCTCTAGTCTGTCACAGTTCCCCCATTGATCTTGTCCTTCATGACTCAAGCTCTTTTTGAAGAGCAGTGATCTGTAATTTTGTACAATGTTCTTTCATTTAGATTTGGACAATGTTTTCTCATGATTGGGGTAAGATTATGCAATTTTTGCAAGAATACCACAGAAATGATACCGGGTCCCTTTTCTAACACATCATATCAAGGGATTCATGCTGTCAGTGCCTCTTACGCTCAGTGATATTTACCTTGATCATGGTTAAGTTGATGCCTGCTGGTTTCTTCACTATAGAGTTATAAAGATATTTCCCTTTGTATTGATTAAGTATTTTGAGGCAGGTACTTTGAGTTTATTCAAATTCTGTTTCTCCTTCTTGAATTTCTTTTGCATGAAACAGCAGATGCCTAAGAAAAGGAGATATTTTCTTATATCTGGGTTCTTATACAAAGGATCACATAATCTATTCTTTGAGGATTTGCTTTTTTCCCACTTAATATATGTTGTGGAAAGCATCCCACACCAGTTCTGGAGGTTTTGCCCATCCTTTTACACAGTTGCATAGTACTCCATTATGTGGCCATACCAGTTTATTCAAGCACTCTGTCACATATGGGCATTGAAGTTGTTTCTTGTGTTTTGCAATTACAAACAATGGATAGATTTGTGCACGTGTATTTTTGTATTATTGGAGATATGCCCCCTAGAAGTGAGGTTGCTAGGCCAAAAAGAAAATGCATATGCAATTTGTTAGACATTTCCAAATGCTCTTCCAGAAGGGTTACACCAATTTGCCTTGTCACCAGGAATGTATAGAAGTGCCTCTTTCCCCATAGCCTCCCCAACGAGCTTAGCTAGTAGAAAATGTTCCCATATTTTAAAATTTTTGCCATTAGATGAGAAATGTATTTATTTAAGTGTGAGTGAGTTTCAGCATTTTTTTTTCACATGTTCAAAGGCCATTTTCACCTTTTGTGTGTGTATGTGTGAATTTTCCCTCAGTTTTCAATCAGGATTTTGATCATTTGTTCCTTAATAATTAAGATTTCTTTATATGTAAGGAATGTTCATCTTTTTTCTCTAGTATGTCTTACAAATATTGTCTTGCCATTTGTCAGTTGTCCTGTGACTTTGTTTATGGTGCTCTTTGTCACATGAAAATTTTTAATTTGTATGCAGTCAAATTTATCAATTTTTTCTTTGGTCTCTGATTTTAAACTACAGTTAGAAAGTCTTTTTCTTGCCAAGGTTAAAAAATAGAATAATTTAGCTATGTTTTCCTTTATACTGTCTGGTTTCAGTTTTTACATTTAGACCCCCTAAGCCACTTGGAGTTTATCCACTGGATGATGTGAGATATAGATCTAATTTTAACTTTTCCAAATGACTACCTACTCATTTCAGACTATTTATTTAAAAAGTTCATCTTTACCCCAGTGATCTGAGATACCACATTTGTCATATACTAAATTTCCATGCGTATTGGAGGCTATTTCTGGACTCTTCTGTTCCATTAGCCTATTTGTCTATTTCTGTATTCATGTTCCACACTGTTTTAATTATCAAGGCTTTATAGATTGTTTTAATTTCTGGTAAGGTTAGTCACCAGACACAGTTTTTCTTTTTGAGTGTTTTTCTACCTATTTTTGCTTTTTTTTTTTCCATTTGAACTTTAGTATCAGATTGTCTAACTCCAGAAAGTAGCTTGCTGGCATTGTATTGGAATTGTATTAAATTTATAGATTAATTTAGGGAGAACTGATATTTCCCTAACGTTATAATCCTATTAAAGAACAAAGGATGTCTTTCCAGCCTTTATTAATGTCATTCAGGAGTATTTAAAAATGTTTCCTTTTGTAGGTTTGCACACTTCTTGTTAAATTTATTCATAAGTATTTACTGCATTTTGATGCTGTTGTAACAGGTTTTTCTGTACTGTTATTTCTCCTGTTTATTGTTTGTTTGTATGAAGGGTATTGATTTTTATATGTTAATTTTATATCCTGCTATGTTAGTAAATTCTTTTATTGTTTGACTTAGTTTTATTATCATCCTTTTGTTGAAGGATTGATATGATTTGGCTGGATGAAACTTCTTCTTTAGTAGGTTCTTCAAGAATGGTCAATGAGTAGAGAATTCCATAATTTCTTGTATATTGAAAACTGTTATATGATATTTGAAGGACAGTTTGACTATATGTAAAATCCTTTGTTCACAATTTTTCATTGAACTTTTAAAAAAGCTGCCCTATGGTTGCCTTCTTTATATGTTGCTTCTTAAAACTCTGAGGCCAGCTGAACTCTCTTGACATTGTTAATTTTTCAAAACAAAGTTTTGAAAACATTATTTGTTCTTTTTGCAGGGAGGTCTTGAAGATTTTGTCTTTGTCTTTGACATCTCATAGTTTTATAAGCGTATGTCTCAGTTTTTGAACATTCTTGATTAATTTTCCCAGTTACCTTGTAAGCCTTTTCAAAGTGTAGTTTCACGTCTTTTTCTGTTTCTGGAAAAAATTCTTGGATTATGATTTTAAAGAGTAGTTGCGTTTCATTTGCTTTCTTTTTCATCTCTATGACTCCAATAGTACTAGTATTATTCCTTCTTCGCATGTCTTCTACTTCCACTGTTTTTCTCTCATCCAATTTATTTCTTCCTTTGTCTCAGTCATTTTCTTGCCTTTCTTAAATGCCCCTTATTAAATTTTCATTTGAGTCTGTTTTTATTCAGGCATTGTAATTTCTTCTTTATTTCTGAAGATAATATCATTTTTTCCATTTCTTTCCTGGGTTCAATCAACTATTTTTTCATTCCCCCTCTTTTTTTTGTCCATTTCTGTTCTCAGTGTTTGAATTTATAAAGTGTTTTTTCGTATTCTTAAATGTTTGTTATATTTAATTTGATTTGGAATATAAACTTAGTTTCCTCATTCTTTATGTTTTTTTTTGTTTGTTTCAAAAGAATATGGTTGTGTTTTCCTCAGTTGATTTGTGTGCAAATTCACTCTACAATAATCCTTTTTGGGTTTTATTGTTCTGATTTTTCTTTTTGTGATACTGGAATGTTTTATATGGTCCAGCTATGGTTATCTAGTTACCTGGTTTACTGTTGATCTACTAAAATTGGGGTACTTTAGCCAGTTTTGTTTGTTTTGATGATGGAGGAGCGACTGTGAGTCCACCAATTTTGTTGATCTATTTTTTTCTTGCAGGACCTTATATTATTCTTCTTTTCTATTTTACTACCTAATTGCTAAAGAACACGTCTTCCTTTTTTTTTTTTTGTCTTTTTCTTTTCTCTCCCAGAAGCTATGAGTTTGAAAGACTGCTCTTTTAAATCATACATGCTCATTTAAACTGTCTATCCCTTTAAATTGTGTTTCTGGCCCTTTAAGGAGATGCTAACCCTTCAAAAGGCACACACTTTGAAATCTCCTTCAGGAAGTTCTGCTCTAGTTAATCTTTCTGGTGCCCTCTCCAGCCTTCCTTGAGGTCCCCTTGTCTGTGTCCCTCCTGTGTATTCCCAGCAGGTTTACTGGCCTGCCTCTGCTTGTAGCAAGGCTCTGTGGTAGGGGATGGCAGGGCAGAAGGGCTTGGGGTTTGTTTCCTTTTCTCTTTTTACTCACAATATATTTTTAAAGCATTCTTGGCATCCTCTTAAAGTAATATTGAGAATATGGCTCTGCACAGAGATTTCAGAGTTCTGAAGTTATTTTGCACTGTTTGATGGAGGTTGGGAGGTTGGGAGGTTGGGAGGTTACTTACTATCCACCTGTCATTGATTGTCTTCAGCTCACGGAAGTCCTCAAAGTGTGCACGTTTGCATGTTGAAAGAGCAACCTCATCCCTGCCAGTGATTTTACTAACCACCCATACAGCTCATAACGCCTATATTTAGATTTGAATCCAGACATTTTTCTAAGCTTTAGATCCATATATCCAGCTATAATCACACAACCTCAAATTCACTAACTTCAAAACTCAACAATTTGCTTCGCTGACAAGCGTGATCTCTTCCCTTCCCTCATATGCATTTGGTTTCCTGTTACAAAGTAGCATTCTTCACTTGAAGACCCAAGCTAGGAACTGGGGGGTCATCTAGAGCCATCTGTTTCCCTTGCCCACACCTCCAGTTGATACTTAATAAATGGCTATTGGATGAAAGTCCGCACAATTTCTAGAAGAAGGTGAAAAAGAAACAAAATTTCTCTCCCTTGACTACACCTGGCATGAGGCTGGACAGGTGTTCTTTGCTACCCAGGGGCAGATCTTGCAGGTGGTGGGAAGAACAACACAGAATGCTTATAATTTAATAAATAATTTCTAGGAATGATAGACTTCTTATTAGAGCTAACATCTTGGAGGCAGGGACAATGCCTTATTCATTTGATAATCTTTCACA
Source organism: Vicugna pacos (assembly GCF_048564905.1). Taxonomy (NCBI): domain Eukaryota; kingdom Metazoa; phylum Chordata; class Mammalia; order Artiodactyla; family Camelidae; genus Vicugna; species Vicugna pacos. Next base: position 3,059,869 of record NC_132999.1, on the reverse strand, counting down.
ATATTTGGCAGAAAGCTTAATAAAGGTCACTAGGGATATTTTAAATAAATGATAACATGAATGTGTGGCTATGATATAATCACCTATGATAAAACCCATAACTTCTGATGCAAAGTAAATGTGTTTTAAAAGATCCTTAAACTTTAGCAAGCCAACTCAAAATCTTACAAGCATTAGGAAGGATACAAATCAAATGACATGGCCACTTAGGACACTGGTAAACTGGGATCTAAAGGAGGCTTGTTACCCATATTTTTGGGTGTGTCATGAACCCCTTTGGTATCAGGTGAAACCCATGGACCCTTCTCAGAATAATGCTCTAAAATGCGTAACATAAAGTACATAGAATTACAAAGGAAACCAATTACCTAGAAGTGTAATTATCAAAGTATTAAAAACACACCAACGTGTGAGATTGTAATTTATGTGCTTCTTTATTAATGCGTTAAATAACAGGATCCAACAGCCAAACTAATAATTACCATATTTTCACGCAGTGATGAATAGAAGCCATTTTTCAAGAAATCTGCAACCACTGTCATGTGATATGAAAACATCTGTGATTTTTGTTGGTGACACAGTTAAGTCGTGCCTCCTAATACCATAGCAGTCTCTTGCTTATATTCATAATTGAATACAAAGCTAAAGTTCAGTTAGAAATTAGTCAAAATGAAGATGCATTTCTTTCCCCATCTAAATTCATGGCCATCTGAATTCTATACACACAGCTGCATCCATGAACTCCAGGTTAAGAACCCCTGGTTTAGAAGGTGCCACAGCTTATCAGGTCAGTCTGACTGTAGCCAAGGAGAACAGTGGCCTATGGGTCCTCAGTTTTTTTATGAAATTATGGGTCCATCATTTATGGTTCCTCTATAAGACTTGCCCTTATTGGGGGAAAAAAAAGAGATTGAAATGTGACAGCTGAGTTGTCCCTTGACAGACGGAAATGTCTGTTTTGCTCAAGACAAAATGCACTTGGATTTTGCGAAGTTAAGATGGTCGCCATGAGGGGCTATTCTCGGCAGACACCAGTCTGAAGGAGCTCTCAGAAGCCTGGCCAAGACAGAGAGGGCTGTGGATGCTGATGGAAGAGGGCCGGAACATAGAAAACAAATTCTACAACTTGTAGATAGTAAATGAAAAGGGTAGGAACTTCCCACTGGCTGATAGAAAGAAAATGTCACAAACACGAAAACATAATACACTGGGCTGGAGTCCTCGATGCCTTCCCTTCATGATTTATGATTGGTCTCAAATAGGATGGGAAAGGAAAAGTGAAGTTCCTCTTGAAGTAGCTTTAAAAATGCCACAGCTTAAAAAAAATTATTGTAACATCAATTTAAGAGAAAAAAAAAACTCCGCTAAAATGTAAAGGTCAAGAAAGATTTGGGTGTTTTTAAATGCTGTCTTGAAGAAATTCTTATAAAGGTTAAGATGTCATGTAGTTTCAGAGTTATGCGCGTAGGAAAGGGGTCCCAGATAAAAGCAGTGCTACCTTGGGGCCTTTGGTGACGTGACCCATCAGGCAGTGGGCAGCGCGGGTGGCTGTGGACCACAGTGTCACCGTGTCCGTGGGGAAACCAGTCACTGCTCTCTTAGAGCCTTTAAAGCCGTGGGAACATTGTACTTCGAGAGCTCTGTTCTGACTACACACAGGCCTTAAGGTCGTGTCCCCCATCTTCCCAATGACAGCGCTCAAAGCAGCACTTGAAGCCCCCAGGTCAGGAATCCCTGAGCCCCTGCCGCCTCTCTTGCCTTCTGTCATTCTGTGTTGAACTACTCAGTCCTTCAGAGCAAGTTTCCTCAGAGAGAGCCAGCCCTGATCTGTAGATCTATGGGCTATGGGAGAGTCTCCTGACCTCCACGTGGACAGCGTTCTGTGAGCATGGCGGCGGTTTCCATGACTACACTCCTCAGCGGTCTGGGAATACGTGCTCATTTGGACTCAGGTGTTCTAGGCACAAGCTAACAGACCCCTAAGGGACGTCTCCTGGTCATGACCGTCCTCCCCGGGAATGCAGTGCGGAGTGTCTGCACACCAGGGCGTCTGAGCGGGAGGCCCCGGGCGCAGGGACTCAGCGGGGAGGGGCACCTGGTCACGGGAGAGCCGCGGTTCTCAACCAGTCCCACAGACATGACCTCCAAACCATCTGGGGGTGATCCGCCGGCTTCTCTCAATGTGGTCTGTGGAGCAGCAGTGATGGTACCACCCTGGAGCATGTCAGAAACGCAGACTCTCAGGCCTCACCTCAGACTTACTGAACCAGGATTTGCATGTTAACTAAATGTCCCAGGGGGATGTGCGCCCAGGAAAGTCTCAGATGCACTGCTTGCTCAAGACCTCTGTCCGCCCGAGTAAGTGTGGGCACACGTGCTGGCACACAGAGGCCAACTCTCCCCTTGGGAACCTCTGTGGAATGGTAAGAGTAGGGCATAGCCCTCAGAAGAGGTTCGAAATGACCACTGTAGAGCGTTCAATCTGTCTTGCCAACACCTATGAACGAGCAAGAGCTTGACACCACGCCCTTGCCGTGGGTATTTATCCTAGTGAGATTTACCTGGAGAATGTGAGCCCTTTGCAGAGCCAGTCAAGTCATTCGACCCCTCCCACCTTCTCTCCCTGAAAGGCTCTTTGTGACATTAACGGATCTTTTGTGTCAGGGCTGGACTTCTAGTTAGGGAGCTAGACCTTTGCAAAACATATGGCAAGGCATCGGGAAGCAACTCTCAAAATGCAATCTGCGTGTCTTGTAATTGAGCCTGAAATCCACCATCAAAGAGCCAATCACTTGGGTTAACTTAGAGTTTCTAGTTAATATGCTCAGGCCATTTCCCCTGGCGTGGGCAAAATGCTTTCCCATTCTCGTCCTCTAGTGTCTGTCCCAAATTCTTTTCCAAACCCACCTTAATTACCCTGATGCTTTCTGCCTGTTACTGCTGCTTCTTATTTCTGATTGTGCTAATTTGATATTCCATTTATTTAGCACCAAAAATATACTCTTTTGCCATTTCATATAGCTTATCTTTCCAACTCGATTTTTAAGCCCATCAAGCACATGTATGTCTCCTTTTGCTGTATGCCAGCCCCAGCCCAGAGCACTCTATCCAGGAGGCATGTCTAACAGACTTAAAAAACAGTGAAGTGTCATCATCAGCTCTTAATGGTTCCAGGCACCAATGCTTTCCAGACGCTGAGCATTGCACACAGGCCAACTCACACGATCTTTCCCATTACCCCTGGGGTCCCCATTCTACTAGGAGAAGACCAAGGCTCAGAGGCCAACGGGGACTTGCAAGGTCACACAGCTTGCGTGGGGCCAGGCCAGATCTGAAATCAGATTGGTCTGCAACGTGTCTCCCCTCTTCATCAATCGTGTTGCGGGAACGAGTTTTCCTTTTCTGCCTGCTGAGAGCAAATCCAATAAGAGCTCTGGGAGGAGAAGACCGACTCGTCAGACACGAGACCAGGTCCCTGGGAGCAGCCGTCACACAAACGATCCCGGGGGAGTTGCTCCTTTCTCTGCATCCCAGTGTCTCGCGCGCTGGCGTGGGGTGGTCACCTCTAAATCACTGGGTCACTGAAAAGCTCAACACGCCGGAAGTGTCAAGGAAGGGAAAGGGCACTGAATGAGCGAGGCGGCCTCAGGGAGGGCCCCCAGAAGCTGGGGTTCTTCAGCAGCCCTGAGGAGGGTAGTTCTACGTACAGCCACCCCAGCTGCAGTGTCTTGTCTTTCCTCCTGCTCTGTTTCTGATTTCTTAGAGGAGTGCCAGCAGATCATCTCGAGAGTGACCTTCAGACCGTGAACGAGCCTGCAAAGCTTTATCTTCCACCTTACATCAGAAAGAGCAGCTTTAGTCTTCACGCTCAGGGCGTGGAAGCCAGAAATTGCTCATTTATGGCCCTACTCACAGGGAAAGAATTCCTGCCAAAAGGGCCTGGGTTACTTCACTGCCGTTTGCACAACAACCTTTGCTTTTGTAGGCATCCAAAAAACAACACAAAACTAAAGAAAAACCCAAACCCCACAACCTCCCAGATTCAGGTGGAAGTGGACATAACGCGATGCTTTCCAGTCAATAGTCCATCTTCAGTCCTGAGCACAGTTACGGTGACCGCCGTGACCTCCAAGGAGTCATCGCACCGCACTGCTCCTCCCGGGGGCTGGATTTCCACACTTCGGGAGGAAAGCATGTGCCATCAGGAATCTTGCGCAGTTACACAAAATTCTTTCCTAAGTATACAGGGCTTTTCTAAGAACCCTTTCTGATTAAATGGTTCAAACTAATATCAGAACATTTTACGGACACATAGTTCACCAGCCCAGTTAGGACCAATGTGAAGTGAAAGGGGGCGAGGTTAAGGCGTCCAGGGCCTGTCAGAGCAGCTCCCACTGCACACGTGTCCTCTTTGAGCTGGCCGTCACGACCGAGGGTCTCATATGTGAGCAGTTCTTACCATTGGACCAATTTATTTGGGTTAAGCCATTGTCTCTGGTAGGAGCCTCTTAAAAGTATAGTTTTTACTTGAACCCAGTCACACCATCCCTACTATATCCATTCTTCAAGCTGTGTGAATTACTCTATCAGATTAATTAGCTGTCACCTATCAGACAGTGTGGCTCTGATGCAACGAGGGCATATTTTAGCGGGCGTCATTGTCTGAAATGTGAAGCAGTTGTGTGGGGGTCTGGGAGGCTAGAAGACAGAGAAAGATATGGATTAAAGGGGGATAAGAGGAGAGATGAGTCAGGGGAACATCAAAATCCAACTTCTGTCCCCTTCACACGCTTGCCTCTGATCCCTGCAGCTTTGTTTTCTGTTGAAATCTGTCTAATGACCCAATGACCACCTCTTCTTTGACACATGCCTCCAAAAATTAAGTCCTACTTGTATCAGAATTAAAACTGAAATGGTTCCCTAATCCCTTCCCCAATCTGCTTCTCCCCTCCTTCCTGGGCACGCAGATAAGCAGCACCTCCCCATCTGCGCATCTGGATGGGGGTCACATGACTGAAGGCGAGACCCCAGATTGTGGGTGACCGCAGACCACGTCTCATGGACTTCTAGCCTCTCTCTTCCCCTGAGGGGCTGCAAGCCAACAGCTGGAAGACACGAGAAAGACAAAAGAAGACCCCTTGGCAGTAGATGCCTGGATCCCTGAGTCACCACCTGAAGAAGGACAGCCCAGGAGTGTGTCTGACTAGGAGCCCACACTTTGGACTTGCCATTGGTGAGAAGCAAAACTTGATTGTGCCAAGACATTGAGATCTGGGTGTCCCCTTATTATGTTACAGGGTATCATTTACCCTGCTTACTATTCTTACCATCTATATTAATATTTGTCATCACTAGATTGCAGGACTCTTAAATAGACTGAGCAAAGCAGGACTTTTAAAGTGATTTAAAAAAATGATATTGTATACATTAGTAGCTCAAGTTTGCCAAGGGCTTTCTATCAGACAGGTTAAGTGCTTTGGATTCTTTAATCCTACAATAGTCTTTTGAGGTAGGTTCATTATCCCCATTTTACAGATGAGGAAATGGACCTGGAGGGTCTATTAAAGAAAAAGTCTAGTGCTTTAGGTCAAACCACTAATGAGCAGCAGTGTCGTGACAGTGATGATCCAAGTCATTCTGTGCCTGCATCGAGCTCTTCACCACTGTGTGACTCTATTCTTAGAGTTACTCAAGGGGAAACAGGGTCAGACCACGGAACAGCAGAGAAAGGTCACACCGTGAGCTGAGGAAAAGTCCTGGCCTTAGAGAGGAAAAAATTTATCCTATCTCTCTGCCTGTAAAACAGTTGAGAGAACACTTCCTTTATCTCCATTCCACACCTCAAAGATACTGAATTGATTTTCTGTGATTTCTCTTTTCTGCTGTCCATTGAAAGCCTTGATTATGCCCCAGTTTTCTGCAAAGAGAAAATTCTGGCTGCTGAGTTATAAACTCTGCAGATGAGGAGGTTCTAACTAGGTTGCCATGGTGGGTCTTTTACCCCGCCACTGACACACGCGCGTCACTCCCATCGGGGGAACGCTGCTCTTAGAGGAAACAACATTCGGCTTGTACAGAGGCAGACTGGGGAAGGTGGATACAGTGTGTGAGAGAAGCGCGCGCCCTGAAGGGAGAGGGCAAAAAGAACGAAGCTAAGCAGATGTAGTTTACTGGCTGTTCTTGTGGACAGGGAATGCTGAATTTCAAGTTTTCTTTCTGAAGCAGAGAAAGCAGAGAAAGCAGAGAAAGCAGAGATGTGCCTGACTGATCCCTATCATTCCAGTTGAACAAGGGAATGCATGTGGAGGGGGGTTTGTAAGTGTCTGCTGCATCACACTTGAAAGATGTTATGATCGCAGTCTTTATTAATAGAAAAATCTGCATATGGGCTGTTTTAGATGGTCCTCTGGGAGTCCACAGCCCAGTACCATGAGAGTAAGCAGAAAAACATGGTGGTTTAGAACAAGCTATGGAGGCAGATTCTGGGGTTAAACTTGTCAGTGCTGCCTGGTCTATCTGTACAACAGTCAGTTGCTTAGTTACTTCATCTTTCCAAGCTCCAGGTTCCTCCTATGTAAAATGGGGACGACGTTATCCCCCTCACTGTGTTCTGAGAATGGCACAGGATAATTCACATAAGCACTCATTGACTGTCACTTGTGTTGAGGAGGATGATGATAATGATGTTGACTCCAATAAAAAAGACAAAACAGAGAGAAGTGGGCCAATAACAAGAGCATACTGGGTGGGGGGATAGCTCAGTGGTAGGGCACATGCTTAGCATGCACGAGGTCCTGGGTTGGATCCCCAGTATCTCCATTAAAATAAATAAATAAACCTAGTTACCTCCCCCCCCCCAAAATAAGAAAAATAAATAAAATTAAATTAAAAGGTAAAAAAAAACCAAGAGCATATTTACTTATCGGCTTTTATTATGTAAATTAGCATCGATTTTAGGGATTGGAAGGATGCAAACAATAATCACACTAAGAAGGAATCACAGAGCGAATTGGCCAGGCAGTGACACAGACAGCTGGTAGAGACGGCTCCCTGCAGGAGCTGGGCCTTGAATAGTGGGGTGGTAGAAGGAAGCCACAAGTGAAATTTTGAGTAATCCAGTAATTTTTGCAAGAGATGCATTGTACTTCGAGGTCTGGTCCAGGTCTCAGGAAGCACCTGCTCACCAGAGAGGGAGTGAGTTTTCCACGGAACACAACTGGAAGCGGAAGTGGGCTTGTAGGGGAAGACAGGGCTCCAGGTAGGCAAAGAGAAAAAAAGAAACAGACAGACAGCACTGAGAACAGACTTGTCAGATCGACGGGGGGTTGAGGGAGGGGCTGGACCACCCTGGGCTTGTCCTAAAGGCCAATCCTGCATGTCGCAGTCACTTAATGTCCACCCTATGGGAGGGGCCAATCAGTTACTAGAATTCAGAAAACAAAGTTTCCAGGTTGTTTCTCTTGGACTTAGTCTTACCCTCTCAATATTCTACAAGTTTCCTGCCAGCCTTCTAAAGACTATCCCTTCTCTGAGGAACAGAATGCTCTGCTCTGATACTAAAGTAAGATGTTTGTTTTGGAAGCAACATAGATTCAAATAACGATAGCAATCTTTTGCAGAAAATAAAAGCATCTTTATATTTATTTGAGTAAACAGAAAAGTAGCACAGTTGAAATGATTTCCCACCTGCCAAACAATGCGGTTTCCTTTTGTAAGCCGTGTTCTGTCTACCAGGGGGTAGGAGCACCACGTGGCACAAAGGGAACTGTGATGGATTCAGCTAGTGCCTGTCAATAGGGGTTCACCTGGCTCCATGCTACTCCACCCCACCCGACACAGGCCTCCTGCATCCCCTGGACCAACAGGCTCCACTGCTTGGCAAAACGTGTCAGTTCTCTCCTCAGACGGCTGTGTTCTCCCTGGGAGTTAATTTGTGGGGATTCATGCCTATCGAATTGGGCTGAAAGTCGAAGCAAAACTTCAGAGAAGCTGTCCCATAGCCCAGGTTAAACCAGAAATATTTACTGCAGCTTCCTTTGGCCGTCAGATAGCTCTTGTCCTAGCAAGGGGCTGGGATTTTCCACTGCAGGGTGTGCTTCTATCTTGGAAGGCTGCTAGTGGGGACATATAACCCTTTTGTCCATCTCTGGTTCTCTTTATTAATTTGTTTTTTATTTATTTTAATGGAGGCACTGGCGACTGAACCCAGGACCTTGCACATGCTAAGCACATGCTCTACCCCTGAGCTGTGCCCTGACCCCACCCCGGTTCTCTTTAGACATCTGGCAGAGCTGACCCCTCAGTGCCCACGGGATCAAGGAGACAGAACTCGGAAGGACGTGAAGTTGCCTTTGACACCCTCACAACTGGGCTATTTTCACTCTTCCCAACTCTTAGGGCTTCCCAGATCGATCCAGGGACTTCTGGACTTCTCCCAGCTCCCCAAACCCTCACTGGAACAGGAAGCCTAAGTCCATCTCAATATATAAAAAAATAACAGTCACACCAGTTGCCATTTACTGGCTCTTTATGATGTGCTGACATGATGCTAAGCATCGTGTTCACTTTGTCCTCCATGACTGTCCCCAGCAACCGCAGGAAGCGGCTCTGGGTAACAGACACCATTGGTGGTCACCTTCATCTCCTTGCTCTACCCCAGGAGGTCCCCTGCCTGAAAGCTGCGTCTCTCTGCCTGAGGTGTGCTCTGGCCTCATGGGAAGATCCTCAGCCGCCTCCTCCCATCTCACTTCTCCAGTGCCCCCTGGGATGACCACCCAAACTTGCACCCTAACCTTGATTCAAGATTTGCCCCCCGGTGGTGGGGGAGTCCAAACCGAGACCGTACATTGTTCTCACATAACAGAGGAGAGGTGGAAGCCTAGAGAGCTTGACTTGCCTGACAGTGTGCAGCTGGTGAACACCCATGCAGGACATGAACCAGGACTGTCTCCTCTCCCTGCATTACTCTGCTTCCATCAGAAATGGTCTGGACCTATTTTTCTAGTTAACTAATTCGATTGATTAATACATAGCTTCTTTGCAAAAAGGACTTGGGTTTGTAGGGCATAACCTACACTCCTTCCATCAAAATGTATTTTGCCTTGTGTCTAGTTCCATTGAGACTCAGGATCCAGCTAGCAATATAATTAGACATACATTTAGTAAATTAATTGATATTGCAATGCTACTGTCAGTGAGTGGCTAAATGCAGGATGCTTCTAGAGATATTGACACTTTATAGGGCGCTTTTGAGATTGCAGTGTGATAACTTAAAGGACTCTGCGGAATTTCAGGCATCAGTTGGTCAAAGGGACTCCCTGTCCACGCCCTGAGATGGGACTCTTCCTGAACCCCTTATTTCGTACATCTGGCCGTTTGCTTATGCTGCCCTCTGATGCTTATGCTCTATCTAATCATCAAGATCCTTCTTGAACTGGAAGGCAAAGTTCAAACTTCCATGGATGCTAGTCTGGCTTCTTCTGAGGGACAGAAACAGGCAGCCTCCCTTCTTTAACTCTCTGTCTCACCAGGGGACACAGAAGACCTGTTTACCTGCCTGGTTCCCCAGCCTTTAAAGAGAAGATAACACCTGCTCCAACCTGCTTTTCAGGGGGTGATGGGGAGATAAATGCAAGATAGTCTACAGAATCCTCAAATTCTTGGGATGAACGGGCTATGTAAATAGAACACAGTCTTATTACGATTAAACTTTAATGCAGCCACTCTCAGGCCTAGAAAGGGAGTGCGGTCTGGCTGGAAAGACAGACTGAGGAGCTGTCCCCTCCAATCACTGCCCCCGTGAATTCACCATCCCACGGCCACATCTTAGAAGTGCCCTTCCTTTCTGCTCATTCAATCTGGTTTTTATTTTCAAGAGGCCGGTAGTGTAGTTATGTTTTTGCCCTTCACGTTTTTCAGATTTGGGGGCAGCTTTTAGAAAACGCATGTGTACAAATGTACATACGTATCATTTAGTAGATGACGCAACGCCTGGAGGGCCTGCGGGCTGGATCAGTAACCAAGCATTCGGATATAAATTCTGCTCTGAAAACAATATTCTTGACCTGCTGCATGTTTGTCTGTGGCCTGATACACACTCAAGCATCCCTGGTTTTCAAGACAACAGACTACACAGTTTTCCTTATTGTGACAGATTTGGAACTGCTGGATTTCTCAGCAAAAGCAAAGCAAAACAACCATAGAAAACCACCACCTTTCCTTTCCGAATTAATCCTTTCAGTTTATGCTCCTAACTCCATAAAAATGTGGTTTAGCTTTTGAAGTTTTTATTAATATTTATAATGCCTGTTTCATGCCCTTGAACCTCACAGAAGCAGAGCCCTGAAATAAATACCCAGCATCTAGGTCGCAGTCTGCCCAAGCCCAGCTGTAAACTTTAACGTTTACACGTATATATTTGGCTGTGCTTTGTTTTTCCTGCCTCTTGATGTAACCGATTTAAAAAAAACAAAACACTTTTTAAAATGCAAATTTTAATGGCGTGTATTTTAATTTCAAAAGTAATGTATGCTTATAAGAAATAGAAATGTGTACCTAGAAACAAAGGAAAAGTCTCTTTCCCTGATCCATTTCTAAAATCCCAGTGCCAAGTTGTAAGCCATGTACTTTTAATCCTTTTAAATTAGGGTCCTGTTGGTTTGAGAAATCGAAATTATCTGAAGAAGCTCGTCCCCGGTCATATTTCTCTCTTTTATTTCTTTATAGAAATGTAATAGAAAATTTTAAAAATACAGGGAACTCTAAGACATTAAGATCTCCTATAAGTTTACTACCGCCCCCCAATAACCAATTTTTAACATTTTCATGTATTTCTTACAGAATTTTCCTCTGCAAATATGAATAAATAGCAGGTCTGTGTTCCACCCCACCCCCTCAACCTTGTGTTGTGACAATTTTCCAGTGTCCCCAAAACATACTTCTGAATGGCTGTAAAATATTCCATTGTAATTTCTTGATTTAAATGATATCCAGATAATAAGATGGGTCAGGGAAAGCTTATCCCTCTCACCTCGTGTCTCTGTGGCTGGAGGAGGTCAGGGCTTCCCCTCTGCTGACCAGGAAGGAGACATAAGCCCAACACTGACTGGTCACCTCTCTGGATCCCTAGGTGGCGTGAATCCTCTGGCTGGTGACGTGGGAGAGGGGACAACTCAGTCCTTCTCACCAGGATTCTGTGAGGTCCCCGGGCTTCTCGGTGCTGCCCCTTCGTCTTCTGGATGCAGCCAGCTTCTCTGCTTCTCTTATTTTCCGAATAAGACTCACTTATTTAAGCTGCTTCTCTACACTACTTTAATTGACCATTAGGATCACGGATAGATACTCACCAGTTGGATTCCTCTATTTATATCTCACCCAGTTCCTGATATAGACGGGGAGACAAACGCGCCAAGACTAAAAGTGTAATTAATCATACCCTGATACTGCAACCCACACCACTATACTTAATAGTTATTTAGTATTTACTCTGTGCCAGGCTGCGTTTTCTCATATAACTATCACAGTCACCCTGTGAGGCGGTGGTATTTTTATTCCCATTTTAGGGAGGATTAAACTGGAGCTTGGTGACATCCCCAGAAAGGGATGGAGCTGGGGTTGCTCCCGTGCTCCTAGTCACTTCACTCAATCGCCTTTCATCTATTCTGTATCATAAACAATGCATGAACTTTTTTGTACATGAATTGTAGCTTGAACTTGTAAACTACTCAGTGCTGTCTCCCATTATTAAATATCTGTCATTACTTTGACAGTATTTTATTGTAGTTACTGAATACCTTTTAATACTGTTTATAGGGACTTTTTTTGGTACCCAGGTTTCTATTTCTATTCAGTTAAATCTATTCTTATTTTCTCCATAACTTGTTCCGTCTTGGCTTTTGTGCGTTTATCCTTGCCCGCCCCATAGATTTCACCTGTATTTTATTCTAGATTCCTATGGTTTTATTTTAAAAGTCTAACTTTTCCCATCCAGAAATTATTTCATGTAAGAGAAACATTTTAAGTTTCTTTTTTTTTTTTAAGGAAAAAGATTAGTTGACTCAATACCATCCTTTCTCCACTGAGTTATTATGCATATAATCTTTTCTGGTCTGTTTTTCTCCATTGCACTAGATGCTGAGTTTTCTATAATTTCACTCTGTTTTTGTTTGCTTGTTGGATGTTTTTACCATAGTTTTATGGTATGTTTTAATATTTAGAAGGATAAGTCCCTTCTCATTAATCTTAGTTTTAGAAACTTGTTTGTTACCGTCATGTAATACTCTTCCATATACATATAACATTTATTATAAGTCTGATCCATACATTTTTACTGGGAATTTAATTTGAAAATAGCTATATTTGCAGCTTAACTTGGAAATATTTAGTATCTTCGCAAAATTCCTTTTTGCGTTTAGGAACATGTGGTTTATTTATTTTTAATACTTTCTTTTGAAAGTCTCAAAAGTGCAGAATTTATCTTCATTATAGGCACTGTTCTTTCTTGTTCAGGTTATTTCTATTTTTAAAAAAATTTTTGAGGCTACCGGGGATGGGATCTTATATAACTAGTTATTATGATTTAACACTGCTTAAAATAACTCATTATTGCTGGTGCTGGACTTTTTAAAAATGTTTATTTTGGTGTAGCTTCTTTATTGAACTTCTTATTTTTAAAGTTTTCCCTTTGATCTTCTTGATTTACCTAGGTATAACTGTGTCATTTAAAATAATTATTTTTGCTTCTTACAATTCTTACATATGTTTCATTTTCATTTCCTTGACTGGGACTTCTAGAATAATGTTAACTAATAGCAGTTACAATGGCCATCCTTATTTTGTTTTCAATTTTAATGAGAATGCCTGTAGGGGTTCACTGTAAGCTAGGATGTTGCTTGTTGCTTTAGGATAGCCATTTAATATATTTACCTAGATTTTAATAGATAGATTTAAATTTTAACAGATAATTTAAATTTAAAAAAATATTTCTATTTATAAAAAAATTTTTCTTTTTAACAACCAAGACTAGATGTTAAATTTTATTATATTATTTTTCTTTGCCGTATTTATATTTTTAAGTATTAAACCATCCTTGCATTTTTAGAATTACACCTACTAATGATGTGTGGGGAGGCAGTTCTCCACAGGTCTCTCACGTTTCCGTATACCTTGCAAGCAGAAGCACTGACTGCTCTTTGTTTCAGAATATCTTTTCAAGGATAGAGATAATCCTTCCCTCAGAGCAAAGGGCAGGTTTGCTTATAGCCTTGAAGATATAGTGTCTCTCTCTGGAGCAAACGGCAGGCATGCTTACTGTCCACTCCAATAAAGATAATGTCTCCCTTTGGGACAATGGGAGGATGCTTATTGCCCATTTTTAAAGATTCGGGTTTCCTAAGCTCAGGGTTTCTCTCCTGTAATGCAACCCACTGAATGTGCAGGCAGCTACCTGGGCCCATATCGCATCACCCCCCTGAGAATCAGGAGCACGGGGCACTGACATACATACTGAGGCTCAGGCTGCTTCCTCAGCTGTCAGTAATAAAATCCTTTGTCTCTGACCCCAAAGTCTCGTTTCTTCTGCCACATGAAACTATGGCAGGCTAACCTGTCAGCTTGTAAGTAGAGCAAAAGCTCAGGCACTTCACAGTTTTCATCATTTAATTAAGAGATTCCAATTTCTAGAAATTCACTTATGAATTTACATCTATACTCAGAGGTAATGCTGGCTTGTAAATTTTCCCCCATGCTATCTTTATTAAGGTCTTATGGCTATGCTCACTATGAAAGGAGTCTGAAAGCTTTCCATTTTTTCTGTGCTGGAAAGGTGTATATGATGGGCAGAATATTCATTTTAAAACTTGCAAAGACTAGTAGAATAGTTTTGACTTAGAAACCTTATTGGAATTAATTTAAAACAATTTTTTTTCCCACTGACAAAGACCTATTCAGTTTCCTAGTTCTTATTGAGTTTTTAGCCATTTATATTTTCCCAGAACATTAGTGAATTTTGAAAATTTAACAGTATATGATATTGTATAATTTTAAGAGTGTCTCATATCACTAGTTCTGTCTCATTTCTCATTTTATGTAATTGTTTCAAGTTCTTTATCTTGTTAACTTTTTTTTTTGGATTCACCAGAATATGCCTATTATATTTTCAGTGTTTGCTTTCATTTCTCTTTGCTTTAATTTTTGTTGTTTATTACCTCCTGCTTTCAAAAGATTTTTTTTTTTAAATTTTCTAACTCCTTAAATTTATTTAAGCTTCAGTCTTTTACCTGTGTTACTTCTGCTAGAATAAAGCAAGCACAGAAATCTCCTATTTTCTCTGAATAGAGTTAAATCCATCTTTTAAATTTGATATGAAACATTCCAATATTCATTTTTTAACATAATTTATAATCACAGTTTTAACCTTTTCTTTAATCCAAGAGTTACTTATGTACATGTTTCCTAATTTACAGATAAAGTTTCCTTTTAAAAAATTCTTGTTACTATTTTCTGGTTTATTTCATTACAGTTACAGAATGCAGACTGTATACTTTTCCTTCAGAGAATTTATCAAAGGTTTATTTTTCTTTTGTAACATGATTAATTTCTAAAAATATTCTACAGATTTTTAAGAGTCTATGTACTCATGGAAGTATAAACTTTAAACTATAACAATTATATCGATTAAAAATTGCTAGTTAAATAGACTTTGTATGAGACCTACTTGATATACCAAAGGAGGAACATAGTTTCCAAGTCTCATTTGTGTATCTGCCTATTTCTCCCACTATATTGAAGAGCTGTGTGCTTTATACAGTTTAATGCCAGTTACTAGGCACATAATGGTTCCTAGTATGCTTTTTTTGGGAAGTCCATCTTTTTTATTCTAAATTTACATTCTTCATTTTTTCCAGTGCCTCTTATCTACTTTTTGTGCTATTAATCCTTTCATTTACATAAACCTGATAGATCTTTACCCATTGTTTTTTTCACTTTTAACTTAGGTGTATATTTTTAAATCCAGCAAATAGTTGGATTTTGCTTCTTAACCCAACTTTAGACTCTTAATCTTTTAATAAAGAACTTTAATTTATTTATACTTATTTTCCTAACTATATTTTTGCCTTTTTTTTCACCTTTGTTTATGTGTTCTCCCTCTTTCTCTGCTTTTTTTGCTGCCTTTTTCCTTTCATTTGATAAATAGACTAGGTTTTCTTTGCTCTTTTTCCTCTTATGATTGGAATGGATGTTTGCTTGTGTTTCACTGAAATTTTAATTAACATGCATAATCCTATATTTATTTCTCCAGTCATGCCAAGAATGAAACAATCTATTGACCTCGACTTTGTAGATGATGAAATTAGGATGTATCAACCATTTTCTTATTATTATGAAAAAATAA
This sequence comes from Vicugna pacos, assembly GCF_048564905.1. NCBI lineage: Eukaryota > Metazoa > Chordata > Mammalia > Artiodactyla > Camelidae > Vicugna > Vicugna pacos. Next base: position 3,044,478 of record NC_132999.1, on the reverse strand, counting down.
TTTTGTTTTCAGTTATTGAACAGATCTGAGACATTTGCTTAATTTCAGAAGGTGTTGCTAATGTTATAGAAAATGTTGCTAGAGAATCTTAGATCTTCAATATCATCCAGTCCAAATGCATTATTATAATAATGAAGCCACTAAAATTTCAGAGACTTTAAGTGACTTAACTCTAAGCTCCCAAACTAGTTAGTGGCAGAGTTGGGCAATAACAGACCTAGAGCTCCGGTCTCTTGATCCTCAAACTAGTACCTGACATACTTTACTAGAAGCAGCTGAGATAGTGAGCAAGCCTGAAGGCATTTAGGATTGAGGAGAAGTAGTAGAGAAAGAGAACTCAGAAGCTTAGAGGAAGGCATGGTGGAGGAGGATGAGTGTTTGATTTAGAAAAGGAAGTAATACAGTACTCATGACTTAAAAGAAATAAGACAGAGACACAAGCTACTTCTGCCACCTCCCCTCGGAGGGAACGTGAGCCTGGCTGCTCCCGTGCTCCGGATTTTCCTTTCTTTCACTTTTATTGAGTTTTAGTAAGAAGCCATCTGGGGAAATATTTTGGACTTAAGTTGATATTTGACATGTAAAACAGGATTTATTTCCACCGAAGAAAATTTAAAAAATAACAGAGATATTAGTGAAATTATAACCCAAACAGCATCTCATTTTAATGTTTCCTGGTTGACGTGAAGTCAATTTTCTTTCAGTCCAGCAATGTAATCTTTTGGGACGTCAGTCCAGAAGAGCTCTGGCATGAGGAAATAGGTCAGTTTTTCTTCCTAATATTAACTGTTTCCAAGCCCACACCAGTAGACTTAAGTGGACCCTCAGGGAGGTGGAGCAGAGTGGAGCTGCCGCTGGCGAAGTCACCTGTAGTTCAGCTTCCACGACCATGGAAGCACCCTGGGATGTTGCAGAGTCTTTCAACACCACTTCTCTGTCTCTCAGACACCAACTGCTTATCCAACAATCCAATTCAATTCCAACCCTACCTACCTGGACTTGGCCTCAGATACCACATGTTAAAGGGTTCGGTCCCACAAGACTGCTCCCATTTCAGATGCCAATAACAAGTCCTGGGCGCCCTGTACCTCTGACTGACTAGCTATAAATCGGGGATTCCCATGACCCCCTCCCCAGGTTTGATAATTTGCTAGGATGACTTGCGGAACTCCAGAAAGTCTTTAACTTGGTATATGGAAGAGAGGCATAGGTCAAGAACTGGGGAGGGGAGGAGGGGCAGAGATGGAACTTCCATGCCTTCCCAGGCATGTCACCATTCCAGCACCTAGAAGTGTTCACCAACCTGGAGGCTTTCTAAGTTTCACTGTTGGACAGTTTTAATAGAGCTTGATCTCCAGCCCTTCCTCTCCCCTTCCTGGAGGTTGGTGGGTGGGGCTGAAAGTTCCAACCTTCTAATCACTTGGTCTTCCTGGTGACCAGCCCCATCCTGAGGTTATCTAGGGGCCCACCCCAAATCATGTCATTAGCATAAACTCAGGAATAACAAAAGACCTTCCTATCACTCAGGAAATGCCGAGGGTTTTAGGAGCTCTGTGCAGAGAACTGGGGGCAAAGACCAAACAAATTCTTGTATTATGCTGCAAGTCCCTGTGTTTTCATATATCCCTCTGGGCAGAGCAAAAAGACCATCTACACAGAATCCAGAGTTTTCAGTGAAGGACTTCGGTCTTTGATTTTGAATGAAGGATTTCATTCATAAATACCTGATGAAATACTGAGATTAGAAGATCTAGAAGACAGATGTGACCCGGTTCCTGTGATTTCTGAAGCTTACAGGGGAAGGTGTCAGGGTGTTTTTAAGGACTACATTGCTCTTTTCCATTTCACCCATTTCTTCTCACATCTCTTTCTGCCACAGAGTTTAGTGTGCTTTGCAGGTTGTAATTAAATAATTGTCAAACACTCTTAGACAGTGTTATTAGCTCCGTTTCGAAGATAACACTCAAAAAAGAAGTATTCATGATCACATACAAAATATCCCTCTAAATTGGCAAGAGATCTGTGTGTATCTGCCTGCTGGCTTGCGTGATCCTTGAGTTTTAGAAACGGTGCCAATGGGTATGTGCCTACATGACCTTCAACCCTTTATGTACAGTTTCACTGGTTCTTGTGTAAATATTTGTGTTTACTATGATGATCTGAGTGGTGTGTATGCTTTAAAAAATGACCCATTCCTTTCTGACTGGGGGCATCCTTTCCATTTCTTGGTATTGGATGTCATCGTGTTTGTCTTTGGGATCTCTTCAATCCATTTTCAATTTCCATTCATGTTCAATTTTATTACCTATTTGGGTATCATGTCGTGATCCCAGCTCAGCAAACCTAGCTACTGGGGGCGTATCATTGGGCTTCACTGATGGTACTTTTCTTGACTTCGGGTGATTCTCAAGTTGAATGTGGCACCACAAATATGCAGGTCAATTCTACTGCTTTTTAGACCTTTACTTCAGTTTTAAAATTGATGCCATAATGGTAATATGACTCTTTTTTTTCTACAGGAAAATCATTTCTATTACATATTTTTTCCTATTCTGTCCATCATGCGATGATACATGGCCAAGAGCATCAGATTTGGTACATTACAGCTCTAGTTCGCCAGTGGACTCGCTCCATAGGGCGGAGGCCTTGGTGCAGGCTTTGGTCGTCTCCGTGCTCATGGGGCATGGTGATCTTGCTGACCCTGCAGAGAAGCCTGAAACTGATTCCTGAGTGTGATTGTTCACCTGAAAACGCTAAGGAGGGTTCAGAAAAATACAGATTTGATCTCAAACTTCAACCAGCTCAACCAAACCAGAATCTCAAGAGACCTAGAATCTGAGTTTTTGAAACAGCTCTTTAAGCAATAACAAGATTGCTGGATCCCTGCTGGGAAGAGCAACTGGTTTAGAGGCTCTTGTCTGCTACTGGTGCATATGGATGTGTGTGTAAGAGGTACTAAGTGTAGCACCTTGGGATTAAAAAGAACCCTCTGCGTTTATCTCTCATTTCAAGGGGAGGATGTAGAAGACCTGACGGTTAAGTTACACACCTCAGTGCACACAGCGTGACTGTGGAGAGCTGAGAAAAGTGAAGCAAAACAGAAACCAAGAGTCCAGGTTCTTAGTCCAGACTTGTTTTCTCTAAATTAAGCTAACTTTTGACTATTTTTATAACCTGCTGCCATTTGTAAGTTCAATGTTTTCCCAGGAGAGAGAAGTTAAATATAAGTTAAATATCTTCCTCCCCTGAGTGTTTGAGTAAAAATAGAATTTGAGAAGCAATGGGTTAACCGAATAAGGCAGCTTCACCACATTAGTAGCTGACAAACATTAACTGATTATTCAAAAGGTCACCTGTGCAGGGTGACAGCAGCATAGGCTGGGGAACCAGGAGAGGTGCAGGGAGGATGGGACTGGTGCTTAATGTAGGCACAGAGACCCAGGGTCAAATCCGGACTCACCTATATGATTCTGGGCAACCTGAGGCCTCAGTTTCTATAAAATAGGTATAATGCTTTTCTTTCATGGCTGTTGTAGGTTGTTCGTAACAGATGAATGGTGCTTGGTACCGGGTAACTGACAATAATCAGCCTCTCATTTATTGAGTGCTTATTAAATTCCAGCTACTGCACAGACTATTAAAACTCCCGCTAACCCTGTGAATGTATTGTAAGTTTGTCCATCTCAGTGATGCCTCGGGTCATGGAGGTATTAAGAGGCTGAGGTTGGAGTCCTGCCTGTCTTAAGAGCCCCAAGTTTCATGATCGTATTATACTGTCCTTCAATAAGTGATAGCTATTATTATTGCTCCCATCCTCACTCAGAAACCAATATAATTGGTGGTCAAGCACAGGGTTAAGGAGCCAGACTCAGGTTTTAATACAGTTCCTTTCCTTTTGATAAGTGACATCTATGTGACCTTGGATGAGCTCCTTAATCTCTCTATTCTTTGGTTTTCTGATTTGTAAAATGAGCATGAAAATCTAGTCTATATGGTTGCTGTGAGGGTACCAGGAAGTCAGTCTTGATACTCCTTTTGCTTTTTACACACTAGTCAGTCTAAAATGCTAAATGAGAGCGAATGCTAAGTCTTGTCTTGGTCATGAAATGGGAGACTGTATGAAAGGTTTTTTTTCTTTCTTAGTACTTCCCCTGAATCTAAGGTACTATTGCAGTAAAGGCGTCTGCTGAAACGCAATGGAAACAAAGGTTGGTCATGCCTTCAAGGCTCCTCCAGCCTGAGCTGGTCTTTCCTTTAACAAGGTCTAGACCCTCTCAAGTTCCACGGCTCCAGAAATCTCTGCAACTTCATAGACTGAAGGGAAGATGGGCTGAAATCTAAAGAGCACCTTACTGGGCACTTGTCATGTGCTTAGAAGCATACTTAGGGAGAGACATTCAGTATGATAGAGTCCTGACTGCTCTGCAGAGGGAAGCCCAGCACGAGCGAGGCATTGATAGCTGAAGGCCATGCGGAGCCAACCACCGTGATGTGGCAGCTGAGGAATTGGGCCATTCATTGGTTTTGTCCATTCAAATGAAAGGTTTGAGAGTGTAAAAGCAGACGATGCTAGTGAAACTAACAAACAATGTGTGTGTGCATATGTGTGTGTGCATGTGTGTGTGTGTTTTTACATGCTTTTAGCTCTTTTTTGATACTAAATCTGAGGAATGACCTTTTAAAGACCATTTGATATATTTTTAGCTTTCTGAGGGGAAAAACTGTCATTAGAAACATGAAATATCACTACATTTGAGTTCAGTCACCTGAAGTTTGACACATTTCTCACAGTCTCAGCTCTCCTAACAGAGGTAATGCGTGGGTCTACTTCTAGGCTTCATAACACTTCGTTCTTTGTCATGGAAGAAAGTATTTGAATGCTCCTTTATCTCCTCCTTTATGCACATTGTGTCCCTTGTCAAGTGCCAAGATGAGGCGGAGCTTCAGCCCAGGGGTAGTTTCCATCTCAGCTACTTATTTCCTGCATCGCCCACCTTGCCCAAGAGTTGTATGTTTGACTGAATTAGCTGTGCTTTACTTATCTGAGTTAAAATATGTCTGCAACAGGTCAACATCATACTAAAATGTGTCTTTACACTTTCATTAACAAGCATTTCTTTAATGTGGTGCTGAATAAAAGTCTACCTTGAGAAGTCAGCCATTTTACATGCCTACAAATTCCCGGGTATATAGAAAAAAATCAGACCTGTGATGAGCTAAACTTACAAAACTGATAAAAACTGGATGATTATTTAAATTTCAAAGGAACCCTTCACTTTATTCAAAGATTCCCTTACAAAGTAATACTAATGCCATACATTTACATCACGGGGGGAGGCTCTGCAGATGAGATATACTTTATCTCATTTGCTTCTCTCAACTTTCCTGAGAGCTAATCAGGTAGTGACTACTACCTGCACGTTTCATGGATCAGAAATCATCCTTAGCACATTTGAAATGTAGTTACCTTTGCAAAAAGTCAACTCATCACCACATTAGAACGTATACTCTACTGTGAAAAACATGCCTACCTGTATTTACTTATATGTATGAATAGTTAGTGTCCTGTTTATCTCTTGCTATGTAACAAATGACACCCAAACTTAATGGCTTAAAACGTCATGTGATAATACCTCACTACATTTTTGGTGATTAGTTTGAATAGGGCTCAGCGGGATGATTCCTCTGTTCCATGTGGAATCAATTGAGCTCACTTGGGACACTGGCAGATGAGCTGGACTGAGATTCTAAGATGGCTCTTTATTTACAAATTTAGTGCCTTGGCTGGAAGCCTGATCTTGGATGGAACTGTCAACTACAGTGTTTACACATAGTCTCTCTAACATGGCATCAGGGTAGTTGGGGACTCAGGGATTGCGTTCCAAGACAACATAAGTGGAGGTTGTCAGTATCTTAAGCCTGGGTCCAACAACTGGCCCAGCATAACTTCTGCCATATTCTGTTGATCAAAGCAAATCATGGAGCTCACTCAGGTCCAAGGGGAGGGAATGTACATGCTACCTCTCCATGGAAGAGGTATCAGAGAATTGGTGGCAATCTTCAATCTGTCGCAGTATATTCTTCAATATTGATTATTTACATTCCTTCCTTATGCAAAAGTACATTCACTCTCTCTGAAGAGCCCCCAAATTCTCATCTCTTGACAATATCAGGACTCAGGCACCATGGAAACCAGGCATGAGATCTAGGATCCTGTCTTCCAAATCAGGTACAGGCATGAATGAGACTCTTCAGGTATATTTCTTAGAGTATGGGCCCTCTCAATCTGAAAATCTGTGAACTAAAGGAACAGGCTCTTTCCCCCAACATACAATGTTGAGACAGAGGTTAGATACAGGCAATGGGCATTCCTGTTCAGAAATGGAGAGGGTGGGAAGCAACAGAGCAGTTCCTCTCTAGTCCAGAGCAATTCTGAAACTTGCTGGCTACGTATGTCACTCCGTGATTAGGTCTCAGTCTTGTTTCCTAGGAATTGTGCTGTGATACCATAAAATAATATAAATAATTATTTAATTGGAATAATTAAACCTCATCTTTCTCATATGAGATTGCTCATATGTAGAATCTAAAAAAAAAAAAAACAAATACAAAACAGAAACAGACTCATAGACATAGAATACAAACTTGTGGTTGCCAGGGGGATGGGGAACAGGAAGGGACTGGGATTTCAAAATGTAGAATAGATAAACAAGATTGTACTGTGTAGCACAGGGAAATATATACAGGATCTTGTGGTGGCTCACAGTGGAAGAGAATGTGACAATGAATGTATAACTGAAAAATTGTGCTGTACACTGGAATTTGACACAACATTGTAAAATGACTATAACTCAATAAAAAAATGTTTAAAAACAACTACAACAACAAAAACAAACAAACAAAGACCTCATCTTTCTCTACCCATATTCTATCACATGCCTAAAATACATCATTTGGCATTCCTTTTGAAATCCAAAACTAGCCCAATCTAGCACATGAAGTCTGTTTTCCATTGTGTACAGCACCACAGGCAACAGTGTCGCCAACGTTTGTGCTGCTTCTTAACCAGGGTCACTTTCTCTCCAGCCTCCGAGAGCCATCACTGGGCTGTCTTCCAAGCGTTCACCAGCAGTGTCCTTCAGGTCCTCCCTCTTTCACTGACAGCGTCCTCAAGGTCTTCCCAGTTCTGCCCATTGTCTGGTACCCACAGAGCTGCTGCGTGTTTTTGGGTTTTGTTACAGCAGCACTGTACTGCCAGGTATCATACTCTGATCAACCCAAAACTCAGTAGCTAAAAATAGCAACCATTTTCATTAGCTCGGGATTGTATCACTCAGGAATCCAAGCATGGCTCAGCTTGGCAATGTTTTAGCTCCACGTGGAATTGAGTGAGGTCACTCAGTGGTCTTCACCTGGTGAATGGGCTTGTCTGGAGGGCTGAGGGGGGCCTTACTCACAGCTCTCAGGACTGTCTAGAGGGAAGTTTTGCCTGGAAGGTGGGGCTCAGCTTGGACTACTGGCTGGAGTATTGACTGCATTGTTCTCTAGCATAGTGGCTTCAAGGCAGTAGGACTTCTTACCAACTGACCCAGGATTCCCAGAGAGAGCGTTCTAAGAGACAGGAAGTGAGAGTCACCATTTTCTCAAGTCCTGAGCCTTCAATCTGGTCCATTTTCACTTCTATATTCTGTTGGCCAAATGGTCACAGATTCAAGGGCTTGGGATGTACACCCAACCTCTCCCTGAGAGGAATGTCAAAAATTTTAGTACTGCAGAAAAATAGTGTTTTGGTTTTTATTTTGAACTATTTACTGGGCTGACTGACTCAGTGGATTAACTCAGTATTAGGAATTAGACATTCAAGGTCCTGCTTCCATTTCTCCCATTACTTAGCTATGTTTGAGGTGATGTAAATCATCTTTGGGTTTTGGTTTCCATCGTGGGCAGAATGGAGATGATGATAACTGTTGGCATCCACTAACTCAAGGAGATATTGTGTCTGCTTAAAAAAAGAAATCAATATTCAAAAAAGTACTCTCTAAAGTACTCTAGGGAGTAGATTAATAAATTATTATAACTAACTGGACCATTACAAATTCATCAAATTTTCTTATTAAGAGAGAAAATGGAGTCTTGGTATTGTGTAGAACTAACAGACCACATAGGAACTCTGGTACACACACAACACTCACACTTCAAACACATAATTCCATGTTAGAGCATATTTTGTTCTGTCTTCCCTGTGTGCCAGGCAATATACATTTCCCCATTGAATCTTTGCAACACTGCTTTGAGGTAGGTGCTATTATTAACATCTTAATCAGGCTTTCTGAAACATTTTTGTTCTGGAGTTTAAATTCTAACACATCTTTTGCATATTTATACATAATACATCTTAAAAGAATCTAATGAAAACTTTAGTCAAGTCTGTAGGGGTTTTGTTTAAATTCTATGGAAATCTTCCCTTTTCATATTATACACATATTCTTGCAAAATGAGATAAAAGCAGATTTATGAAGATATCAAAATGATATAACTAAGGGGAGAGAAAAAAAAATAAGAGGTGAAAGAATTAACAGAAGCTAGTTTTACTTACAGAAGCCAGAAGGAAGTTGAGGGGGATGTTACTCTGGGAGGGAGGTGTGCTGGGCTCCTGGCCCTGCTATGTGTTAACTAAGAACTAGGTGTACAATCTTGAGAAGTTTCTTCCCTCTTCTAGACCAGACTTTCCATTTGTGTCAAGTGAGAGGATGGAAATCTAAAATCCATCCCAACTTTGACATTCTCTTATCACACCAAGAGGATGAAATGCTAAATACACATAGATACACCTGCCTATCAGGAAAGTGAAATTGCAGACTGGTAGATAAATTTAGAAAAAGAAAAGAAAAAAGAAAAACACAACAGGATGTATGGAATTCTGACCTGGTATATTGTAAGTAGTAGAATGGTCATAAATACTGAAAAACAAATCAGCAGACAAGGAGGGAAGTCAAGATAAAAAATATAATACTGAGTTCAGCTATCAAGAAGATAATTTGCAAAAATATGTTTTATTTATTCTTTCAACAAATGTGTCTTGAGCATCCTCTGTGCCAGGACCTATCCTAGGTATCTAGAGTACAGCAGTTAAACCATCTTTGCCCTCCTGGAGCTTATATTCTCTGTTGGGTTTTACAGCAAAGTGTGTTACAGCTTAATGTTACAGCTCAGTGTTACAGCAACCTGGGTCCTGTCAAGAGACCAAGCAGCACTCAGAGGGTTGGAGAACTCAGGTTTATTATGCCAGCAGGGCCAGAGGAGTTAACACGCCAAGCTCTGGACCCCATTTGTAGGGCTTTTATAGGCTGCCAGTCAAGACTTTGCAACATTTTGCAACATCATATTCAGACTAGGTGTTAGAAATGGACCAATCAGGGGTGATAGATATAGACCAATCAGGGGTGAGCTTTGGGAACCAATAGAATCTTAGGGGTAAGTTCCACTTTCCTAGAAGCAAGTCATTTTACAGAGGCACAAAAACAAGATAATACAGCCTAACCCGGGAACTGGATGGCGCTGGCAGGAAAGTAGTGGCCCTGCCTGTGGGTCCTGCCAGTCTTTTCATGGGGCTTTCCACCTCAGGGGGCTACAGGCAATAAATAAATTAAGTAGAATATTTGGTCTGTTAGATAACCATAAGTGCCTAGAAGAAGAATAAAGTGGGGAAAGAGGGTTGATCATTCTGTGTGGGGTTTGCAGCATCAGAGAGGCTGGTCTGGGGAAAGGCTCACCCAGGAAAGATCTGAAAGAGGTCAGCAGATGAGATGCAGTGACTTTGCTTCCTACTTCACAGATAGAATGAAAGCACTCAGAAGAGCATTCTAGGCAGAGAGGATAGGATGTGCAGAGATGCTGAGATGGAAGCCAGCCTGATATGTTCAGAGACTAACAAGGAAGTCAGTATAGCTGGAATGGAGTAAATAAAAAAGAGAAAACTGGGAGGAGTGATCAGAAGAAAGACTCTGGGAAGATATTGAGTAGAAAGTGCCTTCTGGCCTGTTTTAATGAAATACCCTTATTGCTGTGTAGAGAACAGACTAAAAAAAGATCAAGGACAGAAAAAGGAGGAACAGTTAAGAGGCTGCTGCACTAATGCAGGCAAGAGATGATGGTGGCTCAGACCAGAACGGTAGCAGCAGAAGCTCCATCAAGTGATGGATTCTGGATATATTCTGAAGGTCAATGAACAGAATTTGCTGGATGGTTAGGATGTCGGGTATGAGAAAAGAAGAGTCAAGGAAACTTGAAGGGGTTTTGACTTGAACCAAGTTGCCAGTGGCTGAGATGGAAAGATTGTGAGAGGAACAGTTTTGATGGTGCTGATGGGGCTAATAGGAGTTTTGCGTTAAGCATGTCAAATGTTAGGTGCCTGATAGTTGTTTCATGTGTCATTGATACATGGGTGTGGATTTCAGGGGACAGAGAGAGGTTGGAAGTATAAACGCATGAGAGCCATGAGTTTGGATCAGGTTCTCAATAGAGTAAGCACAGACAGAAAACAGACAGGGTCCCAGGACTGAGCCTGGAGATTCCAAGGCAGAGATGAAGAGAAACATCAGAGAGGAGTGACCAGAGCAGTAGGAATAAAACCAAACAAGCAGAGAATCTTGGAAGCCTAATGAAGAAAAAGTATTTCAAAGAGGAGACAGGGATTGTGCCCAATGTTAATGATTGGTTGAGTAAGATGAGGACTGAGAAATGACCACTGGCTTGGCAAAGTAGGTCTTTAGGACTTTGATAAGAGCCATATTTGCAGAGAGATGCAGGCAAAAGCTTAATTGGAGTAGGTTCAAGAAAGAACAGGAAGAGAGAATTGGAGACAGAGGATATAGACACTCTTTCAAAGAGTTTTGCTATAAAGGGATTGTGAGAGAGGGGAATAAATAGAGGAGGATTGTGGTAAAGAGAGTTTTTAAAGAAGATATGAACAAAGGACATGATTCAATGTTGAAGAGACTGATTAAATAGGAAAAAGGCCATAATGCAGAAGAGAGAAGAGAAAATTGCTGAAGCAATGCCTTTTAGTAGGTGGGTGGGATAGGATCCAGTGGCAAGTGAAAGGTCGGTGTTGGGGAGAAGGTTGAGTAAATGGACACAGATGGAGGTGGGAGGGCAGATGTGGTGGTGGAAGCTGAGTGAGGCTCTCCTGAGGGCTGTCATTTTCTCAGTGAACGAGAATAAATATCAACGTCCCAGAGAGAGGATGACAACAGTGTCTGTAGAGCTGAAGAGTGAGGAGTAGGTATGAAACAATTGTACAGAGAGGGAGAATTGCTGGACTATGAAAATAATGGTATAATTACTGGAAGATATTAAGGACACATCTGAGGGGAATATAGAACCCTTTGGTTTCCTGGAATTGCACATGGCCTTTGCAAAGTGATATCTTCACAGTGAGATATTTCTTGGAGTGTCAACTGAGAGGAGAGGAGAGGACCTGGAAATACATAAATGTCCTAAGATGCAGCTGACAGAACAAAACCACTTCTTCTAGAACACCACTGATAGTTCTCAGGGGTTTCTTTCCTTAACTTTCTTCTGCATTCCTCTCCCTGACAATCCCCATCTTTATTTGTGCTGAGATACAGCTAGATTGATCATGTATGGGTTTCAGGGGGCAGAACCACTTCCTGTATCTGATGGATTTGTTCTACTTTTGCATTGGTCAGCTTTTCCTGCATTAGTCACTGGTAACAAATAATTCCCAGTTCTCAATGGCTTATAATAATCAGGAGGTGTTTCTCTCTTGTTACAAGTTGGCTGTAGGCCGTTGCAGCTATGTTCCACATATCTTCATCCTGGAATTGAAGCCGAAAGAGGAGTCCATATTTTAGATCATGCTGTTCTCAAGGCAGAGCGGGAGGTAGCTCTCTAAGCTTCTGCATGGAAGTGGTCATTGTCATGTTTGCTCACAGTTCATTGTCCCACACAAGTCACATGGCCAAGCTTGATGTCAGTGGGAAAAGGGAAGTGTAAGCTTCTTTTAGGGAGGAAAAAATCATTTAAAACAATCATCTAATTTTCCACTTGTGGCAGAAGGACTCCTCTTCAACCAACACAATGGGTCAAATTATATCTTTCCAAACAAAATTGACATTTAACCCCCAAGGAGTAGCCTCAGGGTGGTTAGACGCTTGGTATGAATTCCTGACTATAATTTCATGTCTGGCCCTGTGGGTTAGATTATTTAACTTTAGAATTTCAGGAATATCTTACCTTTTAGGGAGGCAGGTTAGGAATTTCATCACATACATTACAGTATTATAATATTAAAAGCAACTATGCCAAGTTTTATAAAATACATGTTATAAACTGAGAGAGTCCCATCCAGACCTGCCTTTTGAGACTATCTTAAGTTCCATGATCAATTTTATAATATAAATATGATAGAATAGAGAAAAGAGTTCTGCTGGCAACTCAGTAAAATAAAAATCCAGGTATGGTAGTGTAGAGAATTCCTTCTGCTTTCCTTGTCTAGAAGGAGGAACTTTATAGCTTGACGGAGCGCTGAGAGACTTCTCTAAGATACTATACAACCGAAGCCTCTGACTCAAGACTTCCCGTGCCGAATATGGAGCCCTGCATGGAGCAGTGGGTTGTTCTAAGCGACTGTCTAGCCCTGACCTCACAGAGATGAGAAACTCGAGACCAGCCATGAAGGTATCAAGGCTGACATGGATGCCTGGGATGGTGGTTTAAATAGTTTCATGTTTTCTCCATTAACACAAAGGGAATCAGGATCTGGTGCTCTTTAGTTTCATGTTAGTGAGAATTTTCCTCTTTGTTTATGGATATGTGATTCTGACGGCTGACAGAGGACATTGCAAGAGCTTCACTGGAGCCCAAATCCTGCACTGCTGTGGGACTTTCTCCTGGTGGATTTGTCCAGGGACCCAGCTCTGGAGAGAACACTCAGGTCGTACATTCCCAGTTGTAGCTCATGTCCCATCAGCTCACCACTAGTGTCCTCATTAGGGTGTTTTTCTTTCTCCAGGTTTTAGTTTTTCTCTCTAGTCCATCTCAACCTCCCACCGCAGTGACTATAATGTCCATGAAGGGGACTGGGTAGCTGTCCCACGAGACCACTGTAGGTTTATTTTTAGTACAGGCAGTTTGGAAAAATTACTTCCCCTTGTTGACTGCGCCAGGACTGTCTTAGCTCTGCCTTGGAACTCTGGACTTCTCACATGGGATTGAGAATGAGCAGGTGACCCAGGCCTCCATCTTCAAGATGGAGCAATTGCATTATAATGAGGATGAAAGATTCGCCGAGAGTTACCCAGACATCCGATTGTAAGAGTGTTTTTCCTTGGTCTGTTGCTCTCAGAGCCGTAAGATGTTTAACTGTGTAAAACTGCAAGTTAGTCTGACTAAATTGGACAGCTTGCAGGTAAAAACCCCACTCCCTAAATCCCAATTGATCCCCTGAGCCATCCATACTCCTTAAAAGTGTTATTATTACCATCAAGCTACATGCTCAAAAATTATTTCCCTTGGGAATGCACACCTAACCCAGACAAAAAGATTACATTTTTTTTCACTCACTCAATACCCTTTGTCCCAGCTTTCTTGTTTGTTTCTTTTTTCCTCACCTTATGTCTCATTCAAAATGATGTCGAAATGTTATGATCTCTGTCGTCCCCCGTCTACTATTAGGCTGAAACATATGAAACTGCCAATATTCAGCTGTTTTCGACCACAAGTGTGGCAATTTCATATGGTTCACTCTAACTCAGTTGGAATGAGATAGTAAATTGTGAAAATCCTCATAAAGAAAAATGCAGATTATTGACCAAATCAATGGCAACTCATTGGTAGTATGTAATAGAGCTGAATGTATATCCAAGCTTTATTATAATCCTTTGTGAGATGAAAGCTAAATAGCATATTAAATGAGAATTTTACTTCGGAAGAAAATTTCAAGTTCTGATAGCAAAAGACAAAACAAAACAAAAACCCAAAAAAGAAAAAAGTGTAACTGAGATGCACACATAATATATATTAATGTGCCAAGATTCTCTGTGTGCAACGGCCATGATCGCTACTTGGTGTGTGCAACTTGCTCAGGTCTTTAGAAAACTGGCTCTTTATGCATTTTCTCTCTCTCTCTTTCTTTCTCCCCTCTCCTCCTCCCTCCCCAGCCTTTCATGGTCAGACTTCTGAGGAAAGCAGTCTACACCCTCTTTCCCCACATGCTCCTCCTGACTCATTGTGTAACACACTGTAATCTGGTTTCTGTCCCCGACACTCCACTAAAACTATTTTTGCCGAGGTCGTGAATGACCTCTGATTGGCAAATTCAATAAAAGCTTTTCTGTCTTTATCTTGCTTAACTTCCCTGTTGCATGTGACAGGATGGGCCAAGATTTGCTTCTTAATATTTCATCTCTTCCCTGACTTTCGTGGTCTCTCTTTCTCTCCATTGTGTCTCAGGACTGACCTTAGTGCAGGCGCTGGAAGCTACTCAGCCATGTTGGTGAATAAATGAAAGAACGAATTAATGTGAGAGCAGCATTTTTAATTATTAGGCATTGCCGATAATTAATCTCATCCCCACTTCCAGCAACTTTTCTACCCCACCCACTGCCGCTTATATTTTTAGTAATGTCCTGTTTGCAGGGTGCCACATTCTCCATTTTTCCATCTCAGAAATCCTACGAGATAGTTGAGGGCAAGGCAGGCAAGACTGGGGAGGCATCTAGCTCCTTTACACAGGACTTCCTCCAGTTCTGAGCATTATACATACGTTGGCTCATCAGTCATTTCTTTCATTTTAAAAATTTTTAATTAAACTTTTTTCCTGTTTTTTTTGGGTGGGAGATAATTAGGTTTGTTTGTTTATTTATTTGTTTATTTTTATTTAATGGAGGCACTGGGGATCCAACACATGACCTCATGCATGCTGAGCATGCACTCTACCACTGAGCTGTACCCTCCCCACTTTAGTGATTTTTTTTTTTTAAAGTAACTCCTAACTCTTAGGAAAAAAGATTCATGTCCTTTCTTCTTCCTTTCCAGGATGTATCATTTAGAGATCCAATAAAGTGTACCCACAAAGAGTCACTTGTTGCTTGCTGATACATCTGACTTGACAGAAAGATAGGGAGAAAACCCAAGGTTAACCACTATATATAAAAATAGATTAAAAAAATTCTTCTATATAGCACAGGGAACTGTATTCAATGTCTTGTAATAACCTTTAATGAAAAAGTATATGAAAATAAATATCTGTATATATATATGCAGGACTGGGACATTGTGCTGTACACCAGAAATTGACACATTGTAACTGACTATACTGCAATTAAAAAAGATAGAAGGAGAAACAAGACTCCTGGAGAACAAAAGAAATGCGCCAACAGAAAATGTGCCCCACGCACACACTTTATGCATGTTTAATTTTTGTTGTTTTGGTTGGAAAACAGCTGCAGGTGTCCTCTAATTATAACCCCATTTTCACAAATATCAACTGTCATATTTAATCTGTTATCGTCACCATATAGCCTACTGTTCCAGCACATTTCTTTCATTACAAATTTAGTAGCAGAGTTTCGAATGCTCAAGCTAACATTCCGGCTAGTCAATTAATGCATTATTTACAAGTTAAATGTTATTAAAAACAGGTTCTTAATTTGCTAATGATTTAGTAGACCCAAGGCGATATTCCAATTTTTTTTTTAATTGAAAATGGAAGAACATTTAGAACAGTTGGGGCGGGGAAGGGTGTCAGGGCTATTCTGGTCTCCCTCATCATTTTTCTGAGTTTCTTTTCTGCTGTCTTCTTTACTGTGTGTTGTTTGGGATGCGCATGCTCACCAATGGTGGCATGAGTGAGAAGAAAGACACGAGAAAATTAAAAACAGTCCAAATACTGTTGTGAGTGGGGTTTATAAAAATCACCAGGCAGTTTGGAGGGACTCAATGCATGTGTTCTCCATACAGTTCGGCATATTTTGATTCACAGTGCCACTGCAGCAGCACAGCAGGTTACGGAGGTTAGAAGTCACGGAAATTAAACGTTATGAGCATCCCACTGTTGTCAGGCTACACAAGCAGAATATATGTTTTTTCAAATACACTTTGAAAAATTAAGAGTCACTAAGGTTCAGAGACCTCAGAATCATCACCACAATCTGGATTTTGTTCTTTGTTTTAGTTTTCCTCCTTCTTTTTCATTTGATCTGGACCATGTTCTGAATCACCATCTTTCATGTTCCATAATTCCATGACATGCTGCTTATTTATGAAAGATAACATGGGGTAAGCTCTTTGATGACCGAGGATTCCGGCTCCGTGAAGCCGGTTACCCCATCTTGATGGCTTTCTCTCCAGCTGTCTTCTTGCCTCAGAGTCACCCCCGTTCTCTGCCCCTCCTCTCTCCCATCCTCTTGTACCTTTTATAACCTAACCAAGATCCATCTTTGTAATGGAATCTGTTAAAATGAAATCTAGCCCATGACAGTCGTCCCCATCCCTGCATCCTTAGTTTGTCGTGTCTATATCACAGTCACTCACTCAAAGGTACATTACCCTGGATTGACGAGCAATAGAGTCAGAGGGACCTGCCATTTATGGATGGTGTAGTTTCTAGGGCAAAATTATTTTTGTTATAAAAAGCTTTTATCTAAACCTCACTTTTCTCGTAAATGGAGATAAAAACCCTTATGTAATGTTGTGAGTGAGAATGGGTGAGATCATGTATGGGAAGAACCTAGTTAAATGGTAGACATCAATACATGGCAGCTCTGGTTGCTGTGATGAAATAAGATAATTTACGTAAACCGCCCCTCACGGTGCCTAGCTCATGTTCGGCACTCAATGAAGTTTTGTTCCCTTTGGTCCAATGAATAGATCATAAGCATTTCATGTTTTTGTTTCCACGTAGAGTAAAGCTTTCTCAAGGGCAAGGACTACATTTTTTTTTCCTCCAAACTCTTCAGTTTGTGTAGATGAGTGCTCCATCCCCTGTGTTTTGGAAGATGTTCATGGACTTCTCAGGAAATCCTGGCAGAACGGAGTGCCCGCTGCCCACACCGCGACCCACGGGACAGGGTCCTTTGTCAGTTCTTCCTCATTTCTTGCCTCCTGTTCCTTCCACTCCTGGGATCACCTTCTAAATGGACTGCAGGCATCAGAGCTATTGTCCCCAACTCTCCTTTCTGGGGAACCCCACCTAAGTGAGGAAAAGACTCAAATGACAGAGAGAGACAATGAATTACACAGTGTGCAGAATAGTAGAAGAAACTTCAGAGTTGCCTAAGGCAGCTAAGAAGGGAGAATGATGATAGAATAAAGCCGAGGATGAAATTCATTCATTCATTATTCGAAAAATATCTATTGAGCATTTAGTGTGTCCCACACACTCTTAGGTGATGGTGATAAAAAAAGATAAGGTCTTTCTGCCGCCATGACACTTACACTCTGGTGAAGGAACTTGCAATAAATAGACAAATCGACGTGGAAATCACGCCAGGGAGTGAGAAGTGTTTTGGAGACAAAAAAGGCCAGGTAAGAGTTAGACTGTGTGCTGGAGAGACTGCTGTTTTAGACAGGCTGATCCATTTAAAGTGAATCAAGGCCCATTTGGGAAGGTGATGTTTGAACAGAAACCTCTCTAAAGTGAGGGTGACCTACCTTTTGTCCACGGCTTACTGTCTTCTGGAGTAGAAGCAGAAAAAAACTGCTTTCTAGCCTGGGGATGAGGTAATAAGACAGGATCAAAATCCTGCTGGTAAGAAAAAATGGGGTGCAGAGATTTCCCAGGGTGCAATTTTCCAAGCAGAGAGCTTGAAAGAGCCCTAAAGAGCGGAGCTGGCCCACAGCTCCAGTGCCAGCCCTTCCTTTAGGGACTCCTGCGGGGCCTTCTTCGTCCTTTCATCTGCTGTCCCGTTTCTCCTGAGCAGTGTGTCTTTCTCTTCAGTTTCTCAGCTAGAAGAGAATGCCTTTATTTATATAAAATCTAGTGTCTATACAGAGCATACTTTTCTCACTTAATTCCCACTCACCTTTGTCCATTGAGGACTTTCATCCTTGTTTTATAGATGAGGAAACTGGAACTTGGGGGCTTTGCTTTGGGACCACCCAGCTGTGTTAGAGCTCGGACTCACACTTAGTCTTTGGGCTCCAATCCTACATTCGTTTTAGCGCTGAGTTGATGGGCCTCGTAGTGAATTTCACCCCTTCCCCTCGCCCCCACTGACCCCTGCCCATGGCAGCTGCTTGTGTGGGTTGATGACCGCCTTCCTCTCTGGTAGCCCAGCATTCCGACTCTCCATCTGTGGGTGCAGGATCAGACCTCAGCAAAGCCAGATGCTCAGGACAGGAACGCCTGGGGACCACTCTATCCAGAGATTCTGTCTCGGGGAGGGAGGGTGCAGCTCAGTGGTAGAGTGCGTGCTTAGCGTGCACAAGGTCCTGGGTTCAACCCCCAGCACCTCCATTTAAGAAAGAAAGAAACCTAATTATCTCCCCCCAGCAAAAAAAGAAAAAAGGAAAAAGAAAAAAAAAAAGATTCTGTCTTCAATATTCTAACTTAGTCCAAGTGCTGTACTATGATTGTGTTTTCTCACTTCCACTTTGACATCAAGGATTTTTTGTGTATGGGTGGGGGGAGGAGGTAATTAGGTTTATTTATTTATTTTTAGAGGAGGTACTGGAGATTGAACCCAGGACCTTGTACATGCTAGGCATGTTTTCTACCACCTAAGCTATCCCCACCCCTCTAAGACACCAAGGATATTTTTCACAAGTAATTCAAAATTTTTTTTAATTAAAAATTATTTTATTTTTTAATTTATTTTTAACTGAAGTATAGTCAACTTACAATGTGTTAGTCTGTCATGTACAGCATAGTGATTCAGTTATATACATATATATTCTTTTTCATGTTCTTTTTCATTATCGTTACTACAAGATATTGAATATAGTGTCCTGTACTCTACAGCAGGATCTTGCTGTTCCTTTTACAAGTAATCATTTTGAAGTATACGTTGGGATAGCTGATCCATAATGCTCCTCTTTCTGAGAAAACATGAGGTCAAATTGGACATAATTGCTCCCGGATCCATCCCTCTCTGACCGGCGGACCACCTCTTTTTTCCTTCCAGGAGACCCCTCTTGATTCTGAGTCTGAAAGACTCAGTCCCTCAGTGATGGATCCTCTAACTTGTTGTGAACGCACAGATGGTCCCTCTGTGGGGTGAACTCTGCCTCGCGGTTTATGGCATCAGTCTGAGTGGGACTTCGAGGTGCTGTTGGAAACTGTAGATTTTTTAAAGTTTAAAACCCTATGTTCGATGTCAGCATCTCAGAGAATATATGGGAAACTACTGCACTTTTAAGGAGACTGCTCTTAAAATGTTAGAAATTCAAGATGATGAATGGCCACTTAAGGCCATTTCCTCTGGCATACAGGTTGACAATGCTAAACACTCTTTAAAGGTTCTTTTCGGTGTACAGACACTCCAACAAGTATTTTTTAATCCTTACAATAATTCTGCATGAGGTCAGTGTTTTCCCAATTCCCATTTACACTTCAGTAGCACTTTCTACTTCTTCAAAATAGTTTTCTCACTTGTAATTATTTAACAACTTAGTTGTTGTAACTATTTGTTTAATACGCAGGAGTCAGAAAGGCACACTCTGGAACCAGGCAGACCTTGTTACGATTCCCGCTTCTGAAAGCCGTGTGCCCAGTGACCCTGGGAAGGTGTCTTAATACCTCCCTGCCTCAGTTTCCTCATCTGTAAAATTTGATCAACAACATTGTTATTAATATTGGTCTCATATGGTTGTCCTGAGTTTTAAAAGTGATCGTATGGACAGGGTTTAGTACAGTGTCTGGCATCCTGTAAGCATTCCATGACTGTTAGCAGTTATGGTTATTATTTTTCTTATTCTATAAGAAGTAGGTGACCATCTGTCATGTTTTGCAAGGGACAGTCCTCATTTGTCTGTTGTCTTGCTGTAACTATTAATATAGTCCCCTTTGCTTTCAAACCTGTCTAGTTTGGGAACTATATTCAATATCTTGTAATAGCCTATAATGAAAAAGAATATGAAAATAAATATATATATGTGTATGACTGAATCACTATGCTGTACACCAAAAATTAACACAACATTGAAAACTGACTATGCTTACAATAAAAAACAAAACAAAACAAAAAATAAATGCTACACCCCAATGAGAGATAGTCTACAGAGATCCTTTCTTTTCTAATAAGACAATTATTCTTATGGCATTAAAAAAAAGTGTCCAGTTTGGAAAAACTATGGAAGTAGAGAACTGAGTAGTGGTTGCCTGGGTGAGGGAAGTAAAAGTGGGAAAATCTGAGTAAGTGGATTGCTTCGACGTCTGTATCTTTTTTGTGATATTTTCTACTATTGCTTTGCAAGGTGTTGCCATTGGGGAAAATTGGGTAGGGGGCACACAGGATCTCTCTGTGTTATTTCTTACAACTCCATAGGAATCTATAAGAATTCCCACATAAAATTTATATTAAGAAGAAGCAGTAGAAGAAGTCTCAGTTTGAAAGGTGAATAGTAGCTTGGTCATCTGAGAACCAGTGCCCACTGTCCCACCAGGACACGGCTGCCTTCTGTGAAAAGAATTGCCATTGGTTTCCTCTATTTCCTTTACCGTTTAATGTTTCTTCTTTTAACAGCAATTTATTGAGTGCCTACTAGATGCCAGCCTTGTTTTAGTTAGCAAGTTCCTTGTGAAACATGCATTCTACTGGTGGAAATAAATAATAAACTAAAAATATGGTAGATGAATTATTTAGTATTTAGGAAAGTATCGTGTGATGGAGAAAAGACATAGAGCAGACATATTGGTCAGGGGTCTTCAGAGAAATAGATCCAACCGGACATATGTAAATACTAGTTCTAAGAAACTGGCTCATGTGATTATGGAGATCTGCAGCTGGCAAGCTGGAGACCTAGGGCAGTATGGTTCCAGGCCAGGTCTGAAGGCCTGAGAACCAGGAGAGAGACAATGGCATAAGTTCCACTCTGAAAGCTGACAGGCTCAAGAACCAAAAAGACCCAATGATATGGTTCAAGTTGGAAGGCAGGCAAAATCTCATGTCCCAGTTTGAAGGTGGTCTGGCAGAAGAGGTGTCTTTTACTCTAGAGAAAGTCAGCTTCTTTGTTCCATTCAGGTCTTTGACTGATTGGATGAGGCCCACCTGCATTAGGAAGAGCAATCTGCTTTACTCAGTCTACTGACTCAAGTATTAATCTCATCCCCAATCACTCTCACACCCAGAATGATGCTTGAACAAATATCTGGCCACTTCAGGGCCCAGGCAAGATGGCACATAAAATGGACCATCACAGCAGGGCAAAAGAAAATGGATACTGGGTGGTGGTTGGAATTTGAAACAAAGTGGTCGTATAGCTTTGTTGAGAAATGGATATATGAGCAAAGACTTGAAAGAGGTAAGCCAGTTATTGGCTTTTTGCTCATCTGCCCCAATCAGAATAAAGCTTTATAAGTCAAGAACTTTCATTTTTTATTTGTTATATTTCCAATGCCTGCTGACTATCAGGTCCTCAAAAATATTTGTTGGGTGAGTGAGTGAGTGACTGAGGATGAGAACTGTGGATTGTGGGCAGTTTGGTCTCCTGTCTGAGCTCGGTGTGTGACATACCCTAGATAACCCACAAGCATGGGTTTTCCTTGATTTCTCTAACTGTTTATAAGCTAATAAGCATCACTGTGGTCGTGGGCGTTCTTGTGTTGTTTGATATTGTGTCCCCAGCACTTCAGCACTTAGAACAGTGCCTGGATCATACACAGTAGTTACTCAATAGTTGTTATTACTGACTATGGGCTCAGATAAGGAGACTGAGGCTCAGAAGTCGTGAGATGTCTTGACTACAGTCTCATGGCCAGGAAGCAGCAGGGCTGGGACCTTTACTCTGGTTTTTTGTTTTTGTTTGTTTTTTTAACTCTCAAATCACGGCATTCATTGCTACCACATTGTTTTTAAAATTGTCCTGGGGTCCCTCCTTTGGCCACAGCCTTTCTACCACCTGCCTTGCTTGTCCCTTACTTGCCCACATTGGGCCATGTTGCGAGGTCTCCTTGAGTGACAGGTGGGCAGGTGATGGTGACCTGTCAGTGCGCACACCTCCCAGAGGACAGTCATCTCTTCCAGGTACCAGAGGGTCAGGTAGCCCCCAAGTTAACACAAGTGGAAGGTAATACAACCGTTTGGCGACCATCGACTTTGTCAGACAATAGCACAGTTTAGTTTGAAAGACTCCACTGGGAAGTTGCAGACTTTTAAACTAATTTGGTGTTTATTCAACTTTGCAATCACTTCTATGTACTATCTGTGTTTCACACACTGTGAAACGGCACTACACTGTGCAATTGAATTAGTTGTACAGTGACTCAAAGGCATTAAACAATGACTTTGATATTTTAAGTACTGACTAGGAGGGATTTTTAATTCCTTCCTTATAATGAAAGCCACAAAAAACACCCAGTTACACAACCCTGGAACACTTATTCTCTTTTCTATTCTGGGTGGACCCCACTGAGACAGAGAAAAAATCTCTGAGCATTTAGTGTGCTTAATGGCAGAAGAAAAATTAAACAAGCATAGACGTGCAACCTTAATGACACCCAGCCACACTGGAATAACAGTTCCCAGCCTCTAAAACCTGTTATTTAATATAATGGGTAAATCTTGTGGGAGATTTTCAGGTGTTGCTGAGTCTGAAAAAACAGCTATTTTGTGAGGAGGGGAAGGGCGGGGGCAGGACACGAGCCCTGCTGGTTCGCATGTGCTTGGGAGAGGGGGTTCTCAGGGCGCCATCCGAGGAGGGCAGGTGTGGGTCAAGTACAGCGCCGGCTGGACAGTGCCTGGAAGCTGTGGCCCTTCTGAAAAGGAAAACCACGACTTTGCGGGGCACTGCTGCTGTCAGCTCTGCCGGGGACAATACGGGACTTTTCACCCAGAACCTTTCTGAAGATGGCACTGACAAAAAGGAAGAAGGGGGAGGAGAAAGAAGCCCAAACAAAAACCACAGCCAGTGAGTTAACGCCGTGAAACTACAAGCATTAGCTGGTAATAGTTCAGGGCAAAGCCCCTAAGTGATGATTCACATCTGACAATAAATAGATGAATAGCTGTTGAAAGCTTGTTTGATTTTCACAAAGAGGTTTAAACAAACATTCGTTTGTTCATTAGTCTTAAGCAACACCTTTATGGCAGGGGCTGCATTAAACCTAACATATGTCTTCGACCAACAGAGCTGGTGGTTTTGGAGATGAAGACACAAGGCCGTGCCTACCGTTCACGAGGAGTGGCCTTGAACTGCCTGTAATGGAGTGAGATACGGTTATTATGCGTTAATGCCGTGAATCTGCATCCAACCAGAGGAGACAAACAGGCGGGGATGGGGGCCGCGTCTTTGGAGATAAAGACGGAGAGGGCTGCGTCCTGCGCTGGGTACCGGCTCACATAAACTCATTTTGTTGCTGTTGTTTTTTGTGGCATCATTTTAAAATACGCTAGTGGTTCAGCTCTGTTCCCTGAGGTAATTTATGCTAACCTGGCATTCCCACCCCATAAGTTCCCCTCTTAGGGCTCTGCCTGGGCAGCAGGTCGGGCCAGGTTACTGAGCAACGGCCGCTTCGAACTTTTTAGGGTAATTGCCTCTGTAACTCGCTGCGTCCAGGCCCCGTCAGGGCATCTCTAATTGTCATTGTCACTTTGATTCCCTCTTCCCCTCCGCCTCCTTTGCCCCGCTGCCCTGCTGGAGGCCTCTCTTTGGTGACGCAGGATGGCTTTGGCCTTTCATCTCCTGGAGCACCTGGATTTTGTCAGCGTTAAAGCTCATGACAACGCGATGTCACCCCCGATGGGGCCCAGGGCGTGAGGGTTTGGCTGAGCAAAAACTGCCCCAGCCCAGCCTCCATCCTTGCTCAAGAAACCACCATTGTGAGAAGGCAAGTCAGGATGATGAGGATGGATTAAAATGAAGAGTAAGTGACCGTAAGCCCAATTGTCCTAAGGCTTTTTGTTTGTTTTCACAAAGGCTGGTTTGGTTACTGGTGGCTCCCAGGACGGTGAGAGCCATTTCAGTAGCATCCTTGTTCAGCCTCTCCCCTCGTGTGTGGGCGTGGAGGCTCGGTAGGAAGGACGTCCTTGGACTGTATACTAGACTCGTGGCCAGGAACTTCTGCTGAGCTGTCTCTACATTTGGGGATTTTTTTCATCAACCCGCATCATAAAATATGTTAAATACTCAGCTCCTCAATCCAATTCATTAATTATCTTGCTTAAAATATACTTCAAATATATCACACTTGACATCATATGTCACCAATAGTAGAGGGAAATGATAACACTTAAAACCAATAAATGTTTTAAATTTATTTTACTTATTATGGCTGTCATAATATTTTGACACGGAGGGCTGACACGTCAACACCGCTGTTATCACGATGTAGAGAAATGGCCCTGAACTGTCTCACCTTTCGTGGTGCTGTTTCAGGGTAAAGTGGGCCCGGGGGAAAATGTAGCTAAAATCTCCAAGGAAGCGTCTGCTTATGAAGTCAGCACAGGTCATCACTGAATCAAGAGCCTGAGCTCAAGACAAAAGCTGGGGGGGATGTCCTCACTCCAATCTGCTACTTTTCCTAGTGGATTCAGAAACAATCAGAGCTAGAACGGAGTGTGTTCCATGTAACAGAACTTATGCAGAGTGTTTCAAGCATTTTATCTCATGCCGCCCTATGAGGCTAGGTATTTTTTTCCCTGATTGATAGAGGAGAAAACCAATGCTGGAAAATTACAAGGAACATTCACCAGGTCACAAATCTAGTAAGTGGCAAAGCCCAGGTTTGAATGGGTCAACGACTGGCTTACACCAGAGCCATCCCTGTTCGGCGTGGTTTGGAACTAAAGTTGATCCTGGCTTGTCTTGCATCCAGCCTCATTCCCCAGCCCTTACTGTCTCTGACTGCCTGGTGATGATATAGTGGAACTTAAATGTGGACAGTGTGTTGTGGTTTACAAAATGCTTTCACACACCTGGAGAGGATAGGCTTGGAGGCAACCAACATGCTTCTCTTTGTCTCCCAGCTTTAGAGATTAAAGGCTGATTCAAAGGAAATGGCAAGAAAGGAGAGCTTGAGAGCTACGCTTTTTCTGCTATTTAGGACACTGGAAAAGCCAGACTTTTTAAAAGGCTAAATGTGGGTTTGACCCTGCTTGAACTAAGCACCAAAGCACTGAGTAATAGCTGCGACTTGGAACCCCTCACGGCTGCAGGGTTCTCCATGCCCAGCTAACTAAGGCTCAGCGAAGGGCCCGGACCGGGCGGGGCCTATGTCTTCTGTACTTCTGTCCCTGTTTTGTGCCCAAATAATATTTGTTGAATGTGGCTTTTCGTCCATAGCCAGAGATCAGTAGCTTGTTCTTAATCGCAACCCCTCTTTTCTCACTATTGATTTTGTTTATAAAGTGGTTTTGTTTTTATCGGGTAGTCTACACCAATGCCTCAACAATGAGCCTTGACAACTAAAAGCTAGTCATTTGTTCAGCTGATATTTATCTACTGTCATTTTTACGGACAAGACTCTGTGATAGGCACTGGGGATATAGCAGTAGTGAACAAAGCAAAACAAAAATAATAAAATATATCAACATTCCTTTGGGGCGGGGTATCGCTCAGTGCTAGAGCATGCACCTAACATGCACCAAGTCCCAGGTTTAATCCCCAGTACCTCTGTAAAAAAAATAATAAAATAAAATAAAATAGCAGTGAACAAAATAGACAAATGTGAGAGGTAGACATCAATGAGTGAGTTAGATAGTTTTTTACTTATCATGGTGGCACGTCTTACAAAGGAGAAGCATAGAATGGGACGGGCACCCGGGATAGGAGAACTTGGTCTAGACTGAAGGCTCTGTGAAGGCTTTCTTGGAGAAATGATGTTGGAGCTGAACCCTTCAGGGTGAATGAGAATTAACTAGAGCAAGCAGAGTAGGGAAATAATAGGAGGGAGGGTGTCGAGCAATCAATGCCAGGAGAGAGAGCATCCTGTGGAGAACCGTTGGATCAGAAGCAGCTCAGTCATGTTCTGAAACAGAAACCAGACCAGTTTGGCGGGAATGAGGGGGTGGGGACCTGTGCAGCAATATGAGACTTTTTTTTCTAACCATCTAGGACTTCTTTGTTGCAACAATAAAGGGAATTTATTGGTTCCATAAACAGAAAAATCCAGAGGTGGGATGGCTCCAGTCATAACTTTTCAGAGTTCTTTATCCCTCTCTGGTTTTCTTGGCCTTAATCTCACCTACATGTTGACTTCAGTTCCTAAGGTAGTGAAGTGACTGCAGCAGCTCCAGCCCTCACACCTGCCTTCTACACAATCCAAAAGATAGAAAAACTTGTTGTAGAGTGCCTAATAAGAGCCTGAGATGCACCCAAGTTGGAGGATGGGTGTCTACATGCCCTGCTTTGGACCACACGCGGTGTTAAGGAGGCAGGAAGGGCCTGCTTAGCTTGGCCTGGGCCAGGTGGTTGTTCTCTGCAGCCAAGGGAAGAGTCAGCTTCCGTAGAAGCCCAGGGATTGTAAGACAGAAGTCAGGACTGCTGGAAAGCACAGAACGGATGACAAGGCCACAGTGTCTTCTACACGGCTGAAGAGGTGAAGATGGGCCTGTGCTATAAGATTTGGGGTTTATTAAAACCACAGGGCATCCTTAAAGGGTTTTCATCCTGTCAGTAATATCATCAGATAAAACTGAAGTGTTTAAAAATGGCATTATGAACTCTCTTTTGATGCATCTATAGTTCCTAAGAAGACAATCAAAGCCAGGTAAATAAACAAATCATTAGGTTAGGAGGAAAAATGCAAATCATTATTTATCTAGTCTTTCTAATTATTACAGCTAATACTTATTAGTTTATCTAACACGAATAATAACTAATAGCAATAATGAGCCAGTTACTCTGAGAAGAGCTGCACACACATTATCTCATATGATCTTCAGTACAGTCCTAGGAGGTAGGTTCAGTGGGGAAGGGAGAGGTGAGGTGTGGGGAGATGAAGTACTTTACCTAAGATTGTGTAGCTAGGAGCCAGCAAGACCAGTAACTGCCTGAATTTAAATATTATATTATTTCCACTAAACGCTGGAATATCATGGGGGTGGGGGAAACCATGTCATTCTTTATTTAGCAAATAATTATCAAACAAAGTCTTGTGCCAAGGCTCATGAGTCTCAACGGGCCAGCCAGAATGCAAAGACTCTGCCTGAATTAAAAAAATATATATATTGTGGTAAAATATATATAATGTAAAATTTGCCATTTTAACTGTTTTTAAGGGTACAATTCAGTGATATTAATTACATGCACAGTGTTGTGCAACCATCACCACGATCTATTTCCCAAAGTTTTTCATCATCCCAGACAGAAACTGTGACCATTAAGCAATAATGGTTCCACCCCCTCTCCCCTTGCCCTCTGGTAACCTCTTCTCCACATTCCGTGTCTATGAATTTGCCTCTTCTACATATTTTATTTTATTTTTCTTCTACATTTTTTATATAAGTGAAGTCATACAATATTTGTTCTTTGGTTCTTGTTTTATTTTAATTTCCACTTATTTCACTTAGCATCATGTTTTCAAGGCTCTTCTGTATTGTATTATGTATCAGAGCTTCATTTCTTTTCATGGATGAATAATCTGCCAAAAATTTGTTAGTACAATGATTATAAAATATTTGAAGTTGAATGACTATAATTTTAAGCAAGGATTGTACCCTCCAGTGTTCACTACCCTCATGATACCCTGTTGTCTTAAAATCAGTAGCTTTTTTCACTTAATGTTTTCTGTCTGGTTCCAAAGACATTGTGTTTGCAACCATTGCCCTGCAATCTGGAATGGCAGAGCTCTTGGAGATGGATCAGACTGAGTCCTCTCCTCAGGAAGGTGGAAATTGTCTCCATGCTTCTTTTTGCAATTATCTATTTGCACCATACCTCATATAATAGGTGCTTAGTAAATGTTTGAAGATTCAAGTTTACGTTCGATGCAGCAAGTCTTTATCAAATGTTACGATGTGCCAGGTACTGTGCTGAGGAGCAGGGATACAATGGAGATCAAAAGAAAGCTGGTTCCTATTCTTATGGAGACTACGCTACGGGGAGGCCATAATGATTAGATTATAGGAGCCGATGAGCTTAAAAATAATAATGTCCTCTATTTTGATAGCTTTTTGGTTTCCAAAGACTATTCACACACATAAGAGCTCATTCAGTGCCATGATGTTTGACATACGTTTCCTTTTGAAAACTAATGGCTATTTTCTAGTATATTCCAAATGGAACAAGTTGGAAGAGGTTATTGGTTAGCCAAGATTTGAAGGTTTGATTTAATGGAGTGGTAAATGATGCGTAAATTCTTCAGAAGAAGGTTTCTTTAAATCTAAAAGTAGTTCAGATAAAGGACATTGTTTCTCAGCCAACTTGGGAGAGGTGCCAATTTTTGCCATGCCCTAAGAACCTTTACCAGCTTTCCTGCCATTTCATGAACCTAACTGTCTCGGTAGCTCTGGGATTTAAGTTAAAAGGATCCCTAAGACAAAATCCAGAGCACAGGACCCCTGTCTCTTCACTTATCCTGGATGTCCCTGGATCAGCGGTGAAGGCTTTTAGTGAGTGAGCAGTTCCAGAGTTTCTGTGAGCAGGTTTCCTGGGTTCACCAGACTTGCTGTCACCTGGAACTGCCCCACTTATTTAGTTGTCAACAACAGACTGGTGGAAAAGAGGATAATGCCACATAGACCGCAGCGACTTTCCATCTTGCTATGTAGCTCAAAGTGTTGGTCTCTGTCTTGGTCACAAGCTTCCCCACCCAAGGAGCTGTGTGAAGGTCATAAATGAAAAGAGAGACAGCATTTAGGATAACTGAGAGGAGATGGTGTCTTTCTGAATTTTCTATTAACAGTTAGTCCCATGTCATCACCAAGTAAGGATAAAAGGGCCCACAGAGAGCAGGGCACTAGTACCATTTAAAGACTCCAAACGCACATCACAATTACAGACAGTGCTTTGTGTCATTGAACAAACCTGCCCAAGAAAACTGTACAGGGGGGAGAGAAGGAGACTCCTGGAATGGGAGGAAATCCTAATTCAGTCTGGTTTATGGAAACTTCAACCACAAGCTCTTTTCAAAAGGCTATCAGGGGTTCAAGCATTACATCATCTAACGATGTTCTCATTGGTGTTCAGACCCTGACTGGCTGGGATCTGGGTCTCTTTATTTAACCCTTTCTCAGCTGAGACGTTGCTCATTTAACTTTGGGAACACACTTTTCACGTTGTTTGCAACCACAGTCGGCGTTGGAGCAGAAGCCCCTCCCCTCATTGTAGGTTTATGCTAGAGCATCCAAGTTATCGCAGATGCTTTATTGCTATGCAGTTGCAAAGGAAGCGGTCCTGAGAGGAATGCTTCAATTAAAGCCTTTGAAAAATAGAGACCACTGTCATTGTATGGATACCTTCTTCACCTTCTTCTCCTTTCTCTTGTATTTTCCCCAATTTCATTGAAATATCATTGACAAATAATATTGTGTACACTTAAGGTGTACAACAGAATGATTTAATACAAATATATATTGCAAAATGATTACCACGATATGGTTAGTTAGCACACCCATCACACCACATAGTTACCTTTGTGTGTGTGTGTGTGTGTGTGTGTGTGTGTGTGAAGAACATTTAAGATCTACCCTCTTGGCAACTTTCAAGTGTACAATATAGTATTGTCAACTGTAGTCACCATGCTGCACATTAGATCCCCAGAACTTATTCATCTTATAACTGAAACTTTGTACCTTTGACCAGTATCTCCCCATTTACTCCCCAGCACCTCACAACCCCCATTCTACTCACTTCTTCTATGAGTTTGACTTTTTTAGACACCACATTAAAGTGAGATCATAGAGTATTTGTCTTTCTCTGTCTGACTTATTTTGTTTAGCATAATACCCTCAAGGTCCACATATGTTATTGCAAATAGCATAATTTCCTTCTTTTTTATGGCTGAATAATATTCCCTTGTATACATATACCATATTTTCTTCATACATTTATTCATTGAGGGACATTTAAGTTGTTCCTATACCTTGGCTACTGTGAGTAATGCTGCAGTGAACATAGGAGTGCAGATATCTCTTCAAGATAATGATTTCATTTCCCTCAAATATATACCCTGAAGTGAGATTGCTGGGTCATATGGTTTTTCTGTTTTTAATCTCTTGAGGAATTCCTTTGTACTGTTTTTCACCGTGGCTGTACCGATCTACACTCCCATCAACAGTGTACAAAGAAAAAAAAAAAACAGTGTACAAAGGTTCCCTTTTCTCCTCATCCTTATCAACACTTGTTGTCTCTTGTTTTTTTGAGACAACATCTCCTTGTAGTTTTGATTTGTGTTTCCCTGATTATTAGTGATGTTTTTCATCTTTTCATGTACCTGCTGGTCATTGGTATGTCTTTGTTGGGAAAAAAAAAGTCTATATAAGTCCTATGCCCATTTTAAAATCAGATTACCTGGATTTTTAAAATTTGTTTTGTTTTTGTTTTGTTTTACTTTGCTATTGAGTTGTATGAGTTCCTTATATATTTTGGATATTAACCCCTTATCAGATATATGGTTTGCAAATATTTTCTTTTATTCCATAGGTTGCCTTTTCATATTGTCAGTGTTTCTTTTACTGTATAGAAGCTTTTTGATCTGATGTAGTCCCACTTGTTTATTTTTGCTTTTGTTGCTTGAACTTTTAGTGATGTATCCAAGAAATCATTGCCAAGACCACTGTCAGGGCTATTGTTTGCTAGATTTTCTTTTAGGTGCTTTATGGTTTCAGGTCTTACATTTAAATTGTTAATCTATTTCAAGTTAATTTTTGAGTGGTATTAAGATAGGGGTCCAATTACATTCTTTTGCATGTGAATAGCCCATGTTCCCCAGCACCATTTATTGAAGAGATTATCCTTTCCTCATTGAGTATTCTTGGCTCCCTTGCTAAACACTTGTTGACCACATGTATAGATTTATTTCTGGGCTCTCAATTCCGTTGATCTCTGAGTCTGTTTTGGTGCCAGTATCATGCTGTTTTGATTACTATAGCTATGTAGTATAGTTTGAAATCAGAGCATATGATACTCCAGCTTTGTTCTTCTTTCTTAAGATTGCTTTGGCTATTTGGAGTCTTTTGTGGTTTCCTACAAATCTTAGGATCATTTGTTTTATTTTTGTGAAAAATGCCACTGGCATTTTTATAGCAGTTGCATTGTTCTAGAGATGGCTTTGGGTAGTATGGCCAGTTTCCTTTCTCTCATAACCTCACTCTTACCTTTTGGGTCAACATTTATGTCAGATTATTGCTTTACCTTGTCATTATGGATGGATATTAAAATTACAGGCTCATAACTAAGCAGCTGTTTAAAAAACTGAGATAACATACCATGGCTACCAGAAAGGTGTATTTTGGCTAATTGGTGACTATTTCACTTGGGTATTTCCCACTTTACCTGGAAAAGGCATTGGCATAGTTAATGATTAGGAAAATATACCAATCTGGAGTCAGTCCATAGTCTTCCTGTCTTCTCACTGGTTGCTTGAATGCAACCAGAAAGACGCCAGCAGTAATTGTGGGGTCAGCGTGATAAAATGACTCATAATAACTTGGGAGTTGCAAAACCTAGGGCTGTTATCTTGATTTTGTATCATTTTCCTTTCCTTCTAATGGTAATATAAGAAATACATGCTTTCCAATTAACAGATTCAAATCCTCTCTATTTCAATCAATTTTGGTCTTCGTAACATCCCTGGAGATAAAGGAGACAACTATCAGAGGCAGGAAACACAGGTCTACAGGCATGAAGGGCTGGAAAGAATAAAGGAACATGGGGAAGAGAATTTGGGCACTGTCACCCCACACCCACTGTGGACTGGTGGGTGAGACCTAACTGTCAGCCAGTAGACTAGGGAGCAAGGAGCTACTTCTGGAGTTTTTCAAACATGATGTGCTTACTCTGACTTCTGGTCCTTTTATTACCCAATCATAAAACTTAACCCATCAGTCAGGATTTGGTCCCCAAAGATTTAAAGGGAAGCATGGGAAGGCAAGATCCCTTCAATGGCTGACCTTCAGAGGAGAAAAGAAGTTCAGACAAAGAGTGAATATGAATAGTTGTGGAGTATTAGCTGTCTCTTTACCCTCTTCTACACAGCGACCCACATTTCAACTGGTGCAGAATGGGCAGTGGTCAACATAGCAGGTAGCCGAGGGAATAAGTGTCTCAGTCCAGAAGGATGGATTTGGGCAGTGCACCAGGGCATCCACGACCATGCACATTAGACTTTTAAAGCTACTCAGGTCTTTTAAAAGTTGCCAGAGTGTGCCAGAGTGATAAAGACTTCAAAGAGAGTCCCTCAATGGCCCAGAGATGGCAGATTTCTGAGAAATGATAAGGCGAGTCTCCTTTTCGGAAACTTTTCAGTCAAGGCATCAAATGAACACCTTTTCCATATAATAGATAGCAGCAAAATCACAGGGGCTGTTCTGGTTTGTGATGTGAGGGCGGTGGGGGCTGGGGTAGGAGTGCAGCTGCTTCCATCACAATCTGCTTAGAAGAATAAAAGTGGTTGGCTTAACCTTCACCACCGCAGCTTGAGTCCACATTCTTAGAGGATGAGCTAAAGGTTGAATTCTGGATCTTTCTGTGTTAAGAGGGGGAGGAATCTGCTGCCAAGTACAGGAGCACTGGAGCCTTGAGATGGAATCCGAAAGCTGGTTGTGGATTTGGAACAATGCCTTATATGGCATGACTGTTCGGAGCCACTTCAGGGAACACGGGGATCATCGTGGCGTTGCCCACAGTAATCAAGGGCTGTCTGAGACTCAGGAGGTGAAGCAAGAAGATATGTGTGCCTAATGCTGAAGAAAAGCGTTTTTATGTCTGTTAACATTTATGGTGTCCGATTGAGTGGGTTAGCAAAATAAAGACAGATGGCAACAGATTAATGCGAACACTTACAATACCTACAATATTGCGCCCACTCTGGCTGAAGCTCTCCCGCTCAACTTCCTCTACAACTCACAGTCAAATGTCACTTAGTGACCCTGAAGAGAAGAGCAATTTATGATGGATCAGGAATCAGGATTAACCATACATTTATCATGGAATGGGGAATCAGAGACTTCATTTAATGTACAACTGTGATGTTTGTCTGGGACTGGTGGATCATTACTTTGCAATCACTCGTTGTGTTAGGAAGCAGGAATTGATTAGCCCAGGGTCATTAAGTCCATCCCCGGCCTCCAGGCCATACAGTTAGTGTAAATGGTTCCAGCTGGATATGCCTTTATGCTATTCTTAAGGAGCTCCTGAAGAGGAAATTACGAAGATGTCCCAGAGGAGCACATTGTGAGGGTCTCACAGACTTAAGCTCTGAGAAGTTCTTTTCCATTTTTAAGGAGCACTGGATGAGGGAGTCATAAAACCTGGGCTCTCCCGTTAGCTCTGATATTTAGCAATGACTTGACCTTGGAGTAGCCATTCTTTGACTTAATTTTTCACATGTAAAAGTATCTCCCTAGGCACCTGTGACACACCCACAAGACTGTCGGGAGGATCAGAGGAGACAGTGATGTGTAGAACACTATTGTGTTCCTAAATTAGGTTGTGATGTACCAATTCAAAGGTACAAATCGAGATCAATTAGATACGATTAAGGACTGATCAGGCCATGGAGAGGCAGATGTGGTCCGGAGAGAAAAGTCTCAGTGAGTTTAGATGGAGAGCGCAGCTCTGAGATGGAGTTTGTCATGTTTACAGCGGAACGTTGGGTGCATTCGACTTGGTCAGGTTCAAGCCTCTTCCAGCCCTCATCTCAGTGTGATACCGAAGGTTAAGTCAGCTGGTGTGGGGGGTCTCAGGTATCATTGTTGGGCTTAAGTACCATTTGGAATGACTTTTGTTTCTTGCTTTAAGATGCTCAGAGAATGACCTGGAGTGCACTGTCCTGTATTCGGCTGAATCCAATTACTTGCCGGGCAGTGTGGGTTTGGTGTTGAACGAGAAACCCACCCACTCATCGCACATGTGTTTCCATATCACATAATGAAAAATACATTGTAGCTTCAAGCCTCTGATAAATGATGGTAAATTTTTTCCAACGGTGGAATTTTTCTAATGTCTGATAAATGTCTTTCATAATTCACCAAAGCTTTTTGAGCACAAGAGAACATCCATTATAAAGCAGAGATATGAGTTCTCCCTGTATGTGCCTCTGACATGACCCCACCTGTGCTTTGCCGGCATTCCAGGCGGGGCCGTTTCATCATTGCTGCCCAGTGGCTTACACGACTGCACTAGGAGTTGTGACCCCCCTTCCCCTCGACACTTGGACACAATTTGTCCTGTCTCTTTCACCCTTGGAGAGCCTCACAGCTGGTCTGCATGATACCCGATATCATTTTGATGATAAATGAAGGCCTTTCTTAAAGTACAGTATCTCTGTCCTGCGATGGTGAACGGAATGCCTCCTCCAAGGACAATGAACTTTCTATTAGTAGCAGCTACCACACAGCAATGTCTGCTCTTTGATTTTTGCATTTCCCAGAGTTTGGGTATATTTCTTTCCCTCCTTTTTTTATTTCTGGGGCTTTATAGTCGAGTTTATTTGAAGCTCCTATCTTTCAGAGTCTTTCTCAAGTTTTTTTTTTCTTTGTTTTTAAGTAATGAGTGGAAGCTTATATAAACAACAAATTGTGAAGACTGAAAATCACGGCACAATGCGTTATATTTGGAATAGCACCTCATCCTTTACAAAGTACTTCCGTTACCCAGATTGGCCCTTGTTTCATTGATGTTCACATTGCTGCTGCAAGGTAGATAAGGGAAACTATCAGAAAACTGGGACTCAGTGAATTTAGCTGTTTTGTTCATTAGCTTATTTTTAGCCAGCATTCAAACTCAAGTCTTCTGGTTATTCGTCTCATGTCTTCCAACTTGATCAGAGTGTTCAGTAAATACAGCTTACAAAGAGGATTATTGGACACATTGAACAATATGAACATGGGTGACTGGGCTGCCTGGCCATGAGACAGCCATGGTAAGTGACACAAAGGAAAAGGGTGAATGTGGTTTAGGCACAAAGTCAATGTTTCTAAGGATGGTTGGAAGGTGAGCAAAGGTGAGACAAGGAGGTGTGGCTCCCAGCAGTCCTTTGGGCATCAGGGGGCTCATCTCAGGGAGGGTGCTGTCCTGAACCAAGCCAGTTCTGACACCTCAGACTTGGGAAGCAAGACAAGGTGGAGGTGGTGGTGGCAACCATCTTCCCTTTCACAGCACTTGCTTTGGGCATGCCACCTTTCAGTTCTAGAAGACAGAAAGAAAGTAGCTGCCTCAGAGGAGCTTATTTTAGGTTTAGTAGGTGACTTAGGTGACAAGTTTACACCTGTGATGGTTAGTTTTATGTGTTAACTTGATTGGACCACGGGGTACTCACATATTGGGTTATTGGAATTATTGTCCTGTAACAAAAAATATCCCATTATTGTGCGTGTGTCTGTGACAGTGTTTTTGAATGAGATTAGCACTAATCATAAGACTGAGTAAAATGGATTGTCCACTCCCGTGTGGGTGGGCCTTATTCAATCAGTCGAAGGTATGAAGAGAACAAAAAGTCTGACCGTCCCCTGCTGTGAGACAGAATCCCTCCTGCCTGGACTCCTTTGTACTGGGACATCAGCTTTTGCCTGCCTTCCTGTACAAAGTGAGACATCAGCTCTTCTGGGTCTCACGCCTGCCAGCCTTCTGACTGGAGCCACACCATTAGCGCTCCCCAGTCCCTAACTTACTGAGTGCGGATCTCAGGACTTCTCAGCTGTCATAACCATGTGTGCCAATTCCTTATAATAAATTCTCTTTCCATATATACATCTTGTTGGTTCTGTTCCTCTGGAGAGCCCTGACTAACGCAACATCCTTCCAGTAAGATAGGTGGTAAGTAGCAAATGACAAGGGGAAGTGGCAGTGGCGAGTGTACTATCGGAGGTCTGGGGAAGGGGACTTGGGGTCCTGGAAGGGAGGACATTCAAGACACAGGACACAAAAATGCAGAAACAGCTACACTCTCCGTACAACGTATGGGTGTGATTTCTCAGCTTTGCTCTGCAGAAAGTGTGGATGGGGAATTGGTGAATGGAAGGAGACGGGGATGGAAGGAACTTGGGGAGCAGGGATAAGGAGACCTAGGTCAGTTCCAGGGCAAGGGCTTCGAGCAGTCATAGAACAAAATTAAACATGTTGGGGTGAGGAGAATGGGAGAAAAGTAGAGAGGCAGAGAGGGTGAGAGAGCCATTCTGAGGGGTGAGGGGGGCACACAGAGAGCATCTCAAGGATTGGACTTCACCTTCAGCCCACTTCACTGGATCCTCTCCTAGAGATGAAAACAGTTGCCATTTCATTCTGTCAAATCAAATTCACTTTAACTCAAGCCAGCAAATATTTTCTCATTCATTTACTCAACAGATTATTTATTGAGTGCTTGCTCTGTACTAGGCAGGGCTCTCAAGCACTGGGGGTATAGCAGTAGACCACAGAGACGAAATTCCCTGCCTTCCTCGGGCTTCCATTCATATGATATGTCGTGGGTCCGGGCTGCCCATCACAGACAAGTAAGCATCTACCCTCCTGTACCTACCTCATCACGGCTCCTATTCTAGTAAAAGCCAACATTCTGAACAAACAAGACAATCTCTGCTCTGAAGGATCTTATCATCCAATAGTGTGATTTAGACATGCACAAACAATGATAACAGCATAAAATAACAATGGAAGCCATCTGAGAAAATGAGAATTACTCCTTTCTAATTTTATTTGACCCACTTTGAGATCTTGCTCTTAACCTATATGGTTATTTAGTGTCTAATAGATTACAAACCACATTTGACAACCATTCTCTCTCTTCATATGCTAAATAATCCTTCAAGTTAGATAAAACAGGTGTGATTATTTGCAAATTTGAGAAGATAAATGCTCAAATGTTAATGGTCCTATTTTTATGCAGAATTTTATGTTTCCATGTCATGTCAGATCACATATCCTGCCTTTCTTAACCTCTGCCATGGCAGGAGAAGAGAAGCATTGAGTGCAAGGCGCTGGGTAAGCCAGTGGCAGTGAGCTGGTTCTAAGGGGTTACTAATGACAGCTAACCAGGTGGGTGCAAAGGGAAGGAAGTATGATGTGGTGGGTGTGGGAGAAGCAGTTTGTCCTGTAATTGGCCATGCATGCCCAATTGATGTGTAATCAATGTGAGGGAGGAGTGTTATATGATATTAGCATTTTCTAGGGAACATTCCCTCTCCACCTACAGACAACGTTTAATGTGCACAGATGCATAGCTCTTTCCCTGTCAAACAGATTCCAAAAAGAGGAGGCTCTATAGTAGGAATGTAAGGCAGCCTGAGAGAAAGGGGGCAGGCTTCCTAGCAGGACTCTTGGAAAAATCTTCTTCCTCTTTCCCAAAAGGAGAAAGGAGGAGAAAGAGGACCAGTTCTCCCAGGGTGCTTATAGGGCAGACTCAGGGAATTGCTTCAGTTCAGAAGTCAAGGAGACTGCAGAACAAAGACTCAGATTTTCTCTAACACGTGTTCAGAAGAGTTTAGCAATCCCTTCCATCCTCACCATCGTACTGAGAGACAGGCGAACAGGTACTGATGGTCTCACTTTATGGATGAGGAACCCGAGACTGAGAGCTTAAGTAATTTATAGAGATTATAAATGAGTTATAAGTGGAGTGGAGATTTCAATTCAAGTATATCTGATGTTTAAACCATACGTTTCCTTTCCTATGCTATAGTTTTTCCTCCTATGAATAAAAAGTGAAGAGGAATCAGTGATTAAATTAAATATTGTAAGTAGTTATATATATATATATAAAATCTAAATTTAATTGTTTCCCAAGCCAGCATAGAGTTTGCTCCTAGTAGTGTTTTTATTCTTCTCAATTAACTGTGGTTTGCAGAGTCTAAAGGTAATAGTTCTCAACCTTGTTGCTCATCTGGAGTTCTCATACACATAGGATGTGTGTGTGTGTGTGTGTGTGTGTGTGTGTGTGTGTGTGTGTGTGTGTGTGTGTGTAGGGGATGGCATGGAGAGGGTTAGATATAACTTTTATAACAAGTAAAATGGAATGCAGAGTTTCTCAGGTTATTCTTATGGGTAGCCAGACTTGGAAGCTACTGTTAGGTCTCATGCTTAAGCAGAGTCTGGCTTTAATGGAGTGTGTCTTGACCAAGTCTCCTCAAATGGTATCCAAGTGGTGACCATGCTTATATATATATCCATAACTTAGCAAGGCCCATTCTTGGTGGGTATACATGGAACAATCCTCCTGTGGTAGGGGGAATTCTGAGATAACCCCAATGGCCCATGTTCTATATATTCGTCTCCCCTGGAGTGTGGGCTAGACCTGTCAAAAGGATGAGACAGTCACTCCCTTGACTAGATTACATGATACTATAAAGGTGAGTGGATTTTACAGATGTGATTAAGGTTCCCAATTAGTTGACTTGAAGTTAACAAAAGGAGGATTATCTTGGGTGTGCTTGACCTAATTCAATAAGCTATTTAAGAGAAAGTCTAGGATCAGAAAAAGCAGCAGAGGTGTTCCTATTAGCTGTGAAGAAGCAAACGTCCAGTTGTGGAGAGGGCCATTTTGTAGGGAAGGGTGAGTGGCCTCTACTGATTGAGGGCCTCAGTCCTACAACCTCAAGGTATTGAATTTTTACAACAACCAGTTAACTTAGAAGAGGACACTGAGGCCCAGAAGAGATGTGCAGGATCTGGCTGACATCTTGATTTTAGCCTGGTGACACACTGAGCAGAGGACCAAACTCACCTGTGCCTAGATGCCTGACCCATGGGAACTGTGGAATAACAAATTTGTGGTGTTTTAAGCCTCTCAGTTTGTGGTAATTTATTATACAACAATAACAAAAAGTTGATAAAAATATTAAAGTCAAAATAAAGATTTTTCTAGAACAATGTCTAGAAAGCTTTGCAAAGATCTTCAACTATTTTAGTACTTTTCTTTTTATTTATTATAGGTAAAAGAGAATCAAATAATGACAAAACAAGCAGAGTTTCAGTGTCAGACATACTTGCAATCAAATCTTCATTCACCTCTAAACTGCGTTATGTGTGCATGCGTTGAAGGGGAGGGTGTGTGTGAGACAGAGAGAGAGAAAAAAAAATATGGATAAGTTGAAATTTATTACAGCTTTAAAACTGAGATATAATTCACATACCACAAAATTCAGTCTTTTAAATTATACAATCCAGTGATTTCTATTGTATTCACAAAGCTGTGCACCTAACATCACTATCTAATTCCAGCATATTATTATTACTACCATCCCCCCCAAAAAAACCCCTGTACCCTTTAGCAATCACTACCCATTTCTCCCTTCCTATAACTCCTGCAATCACAAATCTATTTCCTGTTTCTCTGGAATTGCCTATTCTAGATATGTCATATACATGGAATCATACATATGCGGCCTTTTGTGTCTGGCTTCTTTCACCAAGCATAATGTTTTCAAGACTCATCTGCTACATAATAAACAAAATGCATTATAACTATATGATGGATATTATTAAGCCATGAAAGAAATAAAATACATGCTTGCTTTACGGATTTTATTCTTTTGTTGTTAGGTACATATATATTTATAATTATGTCATCTTGATGGATTGACACTTTTATCATTCTAAAATGTTCTTCATTATCTGTAGTAACAACTTTCGTTTTAAAGTCTATTTTATCTAATATTAGCATTGCCACCCAAGCTGTCTCCTTGTTGCTAATTGTATATAGTATATATTTTTCCATATTTTTACTTCCAATCTATTTCTACCTTTGGCTCTGAAGTGTGTCACTTGTAGACACCATATAGTTAAATCATGCTTTAGAAAATCCATTCTGCCAATCTTTGTTGTTTTATTTGGGTGTTTAATCCATTCACATTTAATGTAATTACTGATAAGGTAAGATTGAAGTCTAGTATTTTTCTATTTGTTTTCTGTGTGTCTTATGTATTTTTTGTTCCTATTTTTTCTATTAATGACTTCTATGTTGCATAGATATTTTCTACTATGGCATCTTAATCCCCATATGGTTCTTTTATTATATTTTTAAAGTTTTCCCTTAATGTTTGCCATGGTGATTACAATGAACATTACAATTTATCATGCTTTAGTTTGTATAAATACAAACTTAATTTAGATATTATGCAAACACTTCGTTCCTAGGTGCATTCCCTCCTCTCTCCTTTGTCATATTTTTGTTACCCAAATGACATTTTTATTCATTATCTGCTCATCTCAGAGTTATAGTTATTGCTTTATGCAGTTGTCTTTTATAGGAGAAGAGGAGGATTACAAACAGAAAATACAGTTATACTGTTTTTTTTTAATTTACTTATGTAGCTATCTTTACCAGTGTTTTCCATTTCTTCATGTGAATTTGATTTATTGTCCAGTGCCCTTTCACTTCATCATGAAGGATTTCCTTCAGTACCTCTTGTAGAGCAAGTCATCTAGTGACACATTCTCTCATTTTTTGTTCATCTAGCAATGTTTTGGTTTCTTCTTCATTTTCTGAAGGATAGTTTTGCTGGACATAGAATTTTTGCTTGATAAGTCTTTTTTTCTTTCAGCACTTTGAATGTGTTATTCCACTGACTTCTGGCCTCCCAAGTTTTCTGATAAAAATTGTATATTAATCTTGATGATTCCTTGTACATGAGTCACTCCTCTTTTGCTTGTTTCAAGATCTTCTCTTGCCTTTCAATAATTTGATTATAATGTGTCTAGCCATCTGTCTGTTTGAATTTATCCTGTTTATAGTTCATTGAGCTTCCTGGATGTGTGGATTAATGTTTTTTTTAAAATCATATTTGGGGAATTTCTGGTCATCATTTCTTCATATATTCTTTCTGCTATTTTGTCTCTTCTCCTATTGGGACTCCCATTATGCATATGTTGGTACCGTTCAGGTGTGTGGTAAGTATCTGAGACTGTTCATTTTCCTTTATTCTTTTTCCTTTCTCATCTTTAGCCTGGATAATCTTGATTGTCCTGTTGCCAAGTTACCTAATTCTTTCTTCTACCATCTCAAATCTGATATTAAGCCCCTCCAATGAATTTTTTTATTTCCATTATTGCACTTTTTAACTCCAGGATTTTCATTTGTGATTTTTAAAAATAAAAACGTCTATCTCCTTATTGATATTTTCTGTTTGTTGAGACATTGTTCTCATACTTTCCTTTAATTCTTTAGATGTGGTGCCCTTCAGGGTTTTTTTTTTTTTAATATATTTAAAATATCTCACTTAAAGTTTCTAGCTAGTAAGTCTAACATCTAGACTTCCTCAGGGACAGTTTCTTCTGATTAATTTTTTTTTCCTATGCAGGGACCATATTTTCTTGTTTCTCTGCATATTTTGCAGTTGCTTTTGTTGAAAAATAGACATTTTATATAATACAATATGGCAACTCCAGAAATTAAACATAGAATTTGTTGTTGTTTGTTTGTTTAGGGACCATCTTGAACTAATTATATAATATCTGTCTTCATTGTCATGTTTAGCCACTGACGTCTCTGCACAGTTAGCTAGGTGGTAAGCTGATAATTGGAAAGAGATCTTTCTTAGGTGCCTGAAATCAGTAAGTCTCTCCTTTGCTGGACGACTTAGTATGTGTGTTGGGTTACATCTTTAACATTCAGGTTGGTAGTTTACAACACTGCATAAGTCTTCACTTCTTACTTCCACAAAGCTTCAAGGTTAGGCAGAAATGAGAGTTTAGGGCCTTCTCAGGCCTTACCTGGGCATGTGTGCAGTCCTATACATGCACATGCATTTTTAGATTCCCAGGAATATGTCAGATATTTTTAAAGCCCTAATGAATATTTCATTCCCAGGATTTTTCTTTTAAGTGTTTTGGTTAGCTTTTTGTTTGCCCCAACTGTTATCACTGTCTCAGGCAACTGCACGGTTATACAGTTGCTGCTCATTGTTTTTGATATACACCTTCAGGGAAAAGACTGTCTACGCTAAGTGAACTCTGAGTCGGGTCAAATAAAGACAGTCCTTCAAGTGGGATTTCCAGGGAGCTGGCAGACTGGTCAAATGATGACAGTTCTCTGGGAACTGTCCTGTAGCTGCCAGGCCAGTGAGTTTGACTTTAATTGTGGGGTTGTTGGTTTTCAAGATTATGTCACAAAAGAGGGGGGTGGGAATAGGGCAAGTTACAACAACAGAAAGCTTGATTTTCTTATGGAGATTCAGCTGTTTTACTCGAGTAAACACTCTTCATTGCAAACCTTTGGTTAATTTCCAGAGTTCTGAAAAATTCAATTTAGATAGTTTGCCAGTGTTCTTTCTGCTTTTTGAAGAGGCAGACTTTTGGAGGTCCTTACTCTTCCATTCCCACTGATGTCATCCTCTCTGTGTTTATCCTTCAACAAATTTCTTAAGATTGCATACTTTCTCTTTTTGTAAAGTGGACTAATAATGCCTGGCCTGCCTTAGTTTAGATTTATGGTAAGAACTAAATGGGATAATACACCTGGAACACAAAGAGTTCAAAATAAGGACAAGTTGAAATTGATTATATAGTGTTATAGTTTTTTGGTTAAGACATATATCAGCCTAAGGCTCTGGCAGAGATGCCTGACTCTCCTCAACGTTTGTGCTTCCTCTTCCAAGGTGCAAAGTTGTTGCTTGGAAGAGATTTCCTAGCCACAGACTATATTTTCAGTTTCCCATCCCTTCTATCTCAGAGAGAGCATGCAGTTGATTTTTTACCAATGGATTGCATGCAATGTGCTGATGCCAAGTCAAGGGCATTAAGAAACAGTGTGCCTGTCTTTCCCCTTCTCTCAGCTTGATGCAAAAAAGCTCGGTGATTTTGAGGGTCACATGTTAAAGATGGTGGAACTACAAGACAGAATAAGTCTGGGACCCTGGATCATTACTAGAAAAAGTACCCATGCTAGTTTTTCTTTTTTCTTTTTTTTGTGAGTGAGAAATAAACTGTTGTGTTTGATCTATTAATGTATTTTTGGGTTCTTTTGTTAAAGCAGACAGAATTACCTTAATATAAAAGGCAATCCTATGAAAGCACTGGTGTTACAAAATAAGACTAACATCTACATCAATACATTATCCTCTATGTAGTAGCAACATTATTGGTAAAATTATTTCACCTAATCATGTGTATTTGAGAATCTCAGAGCAAGGGTCTACACTGTATGGTCAGCCAGTGTGGGTATACCTAGACATCATTCTCTGGGCTGGTGTGATGAGCTGGTGCAACTCCCTCTGGACAGAGGAGAGAGTTAATAGCTGTCAGGTTGGGGTTGATGACTTTTTCCCCAAGGAGAAGACCCCCCCAAGAACAAACGGCTAGCCTTTGACTTCCTAGATTACATGTTAGATAAGGAAGAATGGATTCCCTTTATGTAGGAAAGCTTCTCCAGGCCAAGGTCAGAATCTTAAAAGAGATTATGTCAAGGGAGGAAGTACCTGGCTAGAAGATTGATGTCAATTTTAACACCTGGAGAGTGATTCTGGGAGTCAGGAATGGCAGAGAAATTTGAGAAAATGCCATAGAGGGAAGAGGAAGACACTGCAGTGATTTGGGACACATATGAGACTCCCCAGGGAAGCCCCGAATCAGAAAATGAGCTAGGGAATCTTGAGACCTTGCCAGTGAGGGCTATGTAAAGGACAGTCCTTTTGTGGCTTTATCGTGACATACCTTTCTGATTGAACCATCAGGCCTGTGAAACCCGAGAAAACGCGGCACACTCACATATGCTGTGATGAGCTGGGTTCTGCGGGTGATAACGGAGGCAGAAAAAGATGCTGTGATTTGTGTCTGTCCTCTGCTCATTCTCCTTTATTGTCTGAAGGCTCTGTTTTTTTTTTTTCTTTCCCCTAATTGTATGACCACTGGGACTAGAGATCCCATGGACGGAGTTCTGAGAAATCCAGTGGAATGCTGTAATAAGAAACTGTTTCCTATTGATCTTCTCCCCTCCCAGTAAGCTCTGTATTTGGTTTGCTTTGGGCGTGGGGGGAATGGGGCAAGGGCAAACATCCAGGAACTTACATCTTCAGGAGCTTTGTGGTTTCTACTCAGAAACTCAGTGAACTGATAATGATAGCAAGCAGAGGTTAAATCTCCATCCCATCATCCAACCGGGAAGAATAAAGGATTTGTATTCAGTCGCACAATGTGGAATGAGGGCAGCTCTTAAAACGATTGCTCGGGGTGCTTTTTTCACACAGCCTCTGTTTAGCTGTATGTGACAAAGTCTGCTGCAGAAGAAACTTTTGACGAGATATCTAATAAATGAGAAATGCC
Source organism: Vicugna pacos (assembly GCF_048564905.1). Lineage (NCBI taxonomy): Eukaryota > Metazoa > Chordata > Mammalia > Artiodactyla > Camelidae > Vicugna > Vicugna pacos. The sequence goes on along the minus strand of NC_132999.1, from coordinate 2,999,946 downwards.
CTTGGGAAAAGGGAAACACCTGTTCCCCTCGCCCCCTCAGTTCAATTCCTACCCATTAATTACTCAGGAATATTTTAGCTGGCAGGCGTGCAGAGTAAAGCCCTCCGCAGCATCGGTAGTGCCCCCTCCCCCCTTCCCCGTCCAGCGCAAGTCCCTTTGGCATTTTAAAATTAAGAGTTTTTTTTTCCCCTCCGTTGGCAGACTGGTTCACTTTAATACTGTTTCCATGGGGCCATAGGAATACCCTGTCCCTGAACACACATAAACCCCAGTTTGAAAAGCCTGATGTGGGAATGATGCATAGAAACAGGAGAATGCCTTTGCTTTTGACCGTACATGGATCTTGGCACTGGCGCTGACCGAATTTGCCCGCCCGGGCTCTCGCCCAGCCTCTGCCCTGCGCCCTCGGCGGGCAGGCAGCTGCGCTTTCTTTAGGATGGATGCTTCTGGGGAGTGACCGCCCCTGAACCTCAGAAGCTCTCCCCTCACAGCAGAAGGGCCCTGCCCCAGGATTCCAGCCAGAGCAACAATCTCAGAGGGAGCTGTTTCCTGAAATTCTCTCCCCTTGAATCCATTCGACTCCCCACCATAGCTCTGTAAGAACCTCTTTTACCGCCACCTCCCACAAGCGTTTAAAAAATGGTTCTTTTTCACTTAATTTACTTTCCAGTTTCTTACTCATACTTGGCTTCCGTCTTCACCTCTGCACAAATTGAAGGTAATATTATTTAATAGTCATATATACACCTTCCCACACGGGGGCTACATCCCTGTTCCATTACAAGCCCGCAGCGCCCCAATTTTATTCCTCGAAATCAAGAGGATCCCCCTCCCCCAACAGAACGCGTGAGATAATTAGCTTGGCTACTGTTGGCTGCAGAAAGCATTTTTGGTCTGCTCTGGGCACTGAGCCTCAGCTCTCAGGCTGGGCCTCCGCTGAAATGGAAGGGGGCAGTGAGGACCACGGCCGGCTGCAGCCAGACCCCGGCTCCCTCACCACAAGCCCTTAATTGTTTATTAATGAAGCTTTCGCCCAACAAATCTACACATTGTCTAAACCCTCCGCCCCCGGAGTGCATTCCAGCCCGCCCACGAAAGTGCACTGTGGGGCCGCTCTCTGAAAAGTCTCATTCCATCCTTGGCAGAGTTGGTCGATTCAAACTTTTTTTTTTTTTCATTTTCTGTTTCTTTTTTTTACTTTTATTGGCAGCACCAACTAAATATGAGATTGTTTCTGAGGCCTTAGAAATGGCTGCACAGGTGTCACCACTCAAAGCTGAACTAGCATCTCTTTGCCCTCCGCCTCCCGAGAATGGTGTCCCTTTCTGCTCACACACAGCTGGTCTCCAGGCCTCAGGGACAGGAAAGCCTGGGTGGAAACTCCTCCCAAACACCCAGGGGCTGGGGGAGTCCTGCAAGAATAAGCCAACAGTCGCTGCTTGGTATTTGAGCATCATTTAATGAGTGCCCGGTATTCATCTGTAAATGCACGTTGTTAATTTAGGGCCGGCTATTCATTAATTAGGGCTTTGGTGGCAAGTGCCATCGAGCTATCTGCAGTGTTTAAGGTTACGTCAAGCCCTGGTAAACGGCCTGCTGATAACAAGCCGCATCCATCTTCATTACTCGGCCACTCCTGTCTGACTTCGCTCAGCATCTTCGAAGGGCCATGCCTCTTGGAACTGAAGAATTAAACTTTTATCCAAACCAGATTCTGCTCTTTCACCTCTTCTGATTCCTTGAGTCCTTGCCATTTATTTTGCCTAAATGACATCTGATTACCTAACATGGAGCGGAGCAGGGTCTTAACCTAAAACAGCCTGCAGACCTCAGTTCTCAGCTGGAGAATTCCAGCGGGTTAAGGCTAAGGAAATCCTTACATTTCCATTTCATCTGATACTGGGCTCCGTGTAAAAGAAATCGTTTCTGATTTTTCTTCTCATAAGGTTGCTGTTCCAATAGCATTTTTTTTTAAAGCCAGAGAAATACAGGAAATTAATTTTAAACCCGGAGAATAAATGTCCCTATTGGTTCGAGTTTACTTTTGCAATGTTTCTCTCTCTGAAAACATGTATCATTTGAGGCAATCGTGGTGCCAAATGAAATAATTCCAGCCGTCTAAAGAGCCCTACACGTGGAGCCTCAGCTGTGCAAACGCCGTCGGGTTGGAGGCACACGCTCCGTCACCGAGGGGCTCAGAAACCTGTATTCCGTTCCCGTTTCTAGGCCCACGGTCGAAGCAGGCAGCTAGTATTTAGGGAGATACTGCTGTTAAAGGAAACTATGCAAGTACAAGTTTGTTTAGCCTTCAAATACTAGGTTAGAGGACGCATAAAAACGAACTTCCGCTGACAGATGGTCTCCGTAAGTCGTTGATTCTGAGGAGGGAGAGAGCTACCTGGCATGGCTGTTTAACACATTAGGGTGCTTTGCAGGGAGAGCCTACTGCTCCCCTGAACCATGGTTCAATTTTAAGCATCACTGGCCGGGATGGGTTATTTTAACTCTGTCGAGAAGTGAGCTCGATAGCCTGGTGCTCAGTGTGAGTGAGGGAGGAGGGGGGATGGAGGAGGGGGAGAATGATAGCCCAAGGGAGGGCATCTGAAAACCTCTGCACCACTGAGCTGGCACACTTATCACAGGGTGACAGTCTAGACCGCGGGCCTGCGGTGCGTTGCTGTTGGGGTGCACGCTGCCAACTGGCTTGGAAAATGCAGATCCCCCTCTCAGATAGAGAGAGCCAGAGACAGACTGTCAGCTGACTGACGTTCCCAACAGCAGGCATTCCTCGGCTCTGCATGTGGGAGCGAGGATCCCAGCAGGGCTGGAGGTGGCCCTTCCCTGGGAAGACCCTCCTCTCCCGGCTCTCACCACGAGCCCGCGGAGGGCTGCGGGTCCACGGAGGGTCCCTACCCCTTCTCACCAGCTGGCGGGGACGCCATCTTGGTTTTCTCCTCCTTTTAATTTGGTCCTTAAATTCCACATCACAAAGATTTTTTTTTTAAAGTGACTTGTGTTTGTAGATCATCTTCTTGTCCTGAATCTGACTAAACACAAAATAGAAAATGTCCCAAAGACTATGGTGAGGAAAAAAACAAAGCAAACAAAAGGCTTGGTTTATCACATTTAGTCATGAAGTTATCTACATGATAACGCGATTGAAAGAGACAACCTTTAAGCAGAGGATTTCTTAAATTTACCATAATGATGCTCTGGACACTTGAAGTAAAAGCCCTTGGAAGCTGATGTGTTTGCTGGATAAAGCACACTCTTTCTTTGGGAAAGAGAAAGCCCAGAGATAGTGGTGGCAGAAGGAACAATGGAGCCAATGAAACAGAGGTCAGAGCTGAAGGATTCTGCTAGAAGCAAGCTATACACAGGTATTTTAATTTTTTTTTCTTTCAGACAGAAACTCTGCTCTAGGACTGGGAACACTGCATGCAGACTGCTGGTAAGAAAGCACTCAGTAGTTCAATTTTTATTATTCAATATTGTATTAAATTTTTTTTAGGCTCTTCAGGTCAAGGCGACTTTTAAAAGGTTAAAAGCTATTCAAAAGGGTTGCCATATCCATAAAAGCAAATGAGATTAGGCCTAAAGACTGATGGAAGAAAAACAATAATTTAGATAAACTGCCACCAGCTCAAAAATGTTTTGACTTTTAGCAGAGAAAGGAAATTCAGAGATTCTTGGATGGGTTGTCATATCAAAGAAAGAGTCATTAAATCTGAAGCGATTATTTTTGTACTTTTTCTTGCTTGGTGTGTTTTAGATGGGTTGCACCTTTCTTGCAGTTACATTCTTTATCATGGTTTGGAAAATGTAATTGCATGACTCCAACTTCCATCTGTCAACTATTGACCTTGCTGGTTGGGCTTCTGTAACATCAGACACTGTTGTCATGGAAAGAATTATGACGTTTCAATCGAATGTATTGCAAAGTTAACAAATCCCAAACATGATCTGGATCACATGGAAGAGTTTAGAAAATGGTTTTCAGAGACCTCAGGGAAAAGTAGGTGGGTCTCCACTGCTTGTTGTTAATTGGGAAAGTTAGTGTATTACTTTGGAAGAGCTCAGTTTGAACCTTGATCTTGAAGTGAGTTCTCTAAATCCAACTGTGGGGGTTGGCAACTGAGATGAAGACCATTATATGGTTCCAGGATGAAGTTGTACCTTCAGATCATTGGTTGACTTGGTGGCAACTTTGAAATGTCTGCCACTATTGGGTCTCTTTCGTTTTCACTCAAAGTACTTTAAAGATATGCTTTAATTTAGTGTTTGTTGCTGATCTCAAGAAAACTAATCTTGCAGAGTGGGACACTCTGAGCTGGTAAATTGGTCAAAGAGGTGATTAGACTAGTCAGGGTCAGCTGATATTTACTTGGAAGTCTAAGTGTATCGTCCAGCAAATTTCTTGACATCAAAGTGAGAAGTGAATTGATACAAAAATTTAATTTTATCTGCTATGGAAATTGGGTCGGGCCTGACAAAATTAAAATGAATAGAAATAATATCCTGGACACAAATTTTCTTTTCACCATCCCGTGTCTGAACAAATAAGCATTCCAAGTAAGTAAGAGGGGCTAAAATTTCCATTTCACGAGAAATATTCCCTAACAAAGAGTTTTTGTGTTACACATCTTTCACTTTTATAAACTCTAAAAGAGAATGGTTATTGTGGACCTTAAAATAATTGGTTTCTTGGATCACAAAATGGCCAAGCAAAGCTGATGCATCTGAGAAGAGCTGAAAAAAACATGATTCGAGTTGGCCCTGCCTGAAGAAAAATCTATTATATGAAAACCAAAAGTTACAGATGAATAAATTAGGGGGTGATTATTCATATTGTGAAAGAGTCTTTCACGGATTCCCCTAGGATTCTTTTAAAGGCTGAGCTCCAGTAGTTCATGTAAGTGTTTGTGTGCAGATCATTAAGTATCTGACAGGCAGGCCGGAAATGCAGGTGGAGAGAGCCGAGGGCGGGGGAGAGAATTTTCGCAAGATAGAGGAGTCACTGACTTCCAAGGCTCACCACGTCTCAAGATAAACTTTGATGAAACAATAATGAGAGTCAAGGTGAAAATGTGCTATGCACTTACAAGATATGCTTTATACACTAGAGCCCTTGGACGCAGACTGCTTGAGTTCAATCAGTTCATGTCCCACAGCCTCTCTGAATACCAACCTTCTAGGGTTGTATGAGAATTACATGAGTTAATAGAGAAAAAGCCCTCACTGTCCTGGCACATAATAGATGCTGTGTACATGTTTCTAAGATGATTCTGCAACAAGCTATTATAAAACATCAGGTATGCCCCAAAGCAGTGATTATGTGTATGATCACGAGGCTGGAAGTTCTTTAAAAAAAACACACACACTCTGGATCCACCCCCACCCCCACCCCACAAATAAAACAACAAAGGAACATTGAGAAATCAAATACTTCTTTCTTTCTGGGTTTCCCAAGGAAATCAATCTAAAATTTAACCTTCTCTGAAATTATGGCCCATTTTGAGTTTTCTAGGGACTTGGCAACATTTCCAAGATTGGGAAGCACAGAGAGGCAACCAGCAGCCTAGTGGCTATTGATTTTTCTATGTTGAAAAGCCTTTGATTCACCCATTATTCCATTTGTCATTTTAAGAACAAGAGTACACAGATTGAAAAATAACTTCTTATTGGTGGGAAAAAAGCTTCTTGCCTGGTTGTCCGCTTGGTTTGCACAACAATCAACTCTTCCTGAACGTTCTGTCCAGTGCATCTGTGCAGATAGAAGTTTGGGCTTGAAATGGGCATTGACTGATACCTTCTAAAGGAACAACCAGTAACAAAGTGTCACAATCTGCTCTCCTAGGCTGATCAAATGGTTGAGTCTAATAGGTTGCCAAGCCAGAAGCACCCAACGTGCGTGTGACAGCTGGTGTGTGTGTGAGTGTAGCTAGCACAGCAGAGGGCATCTCAGAGTCAGGTAAACATGAGGAAAGTCGCAGGTTCCTTGTAGTTGAGGTGGCCCATTCTGGAGTCTGCTGTTACGGCTGGCCTTACCACGTCCATTCTGACATGACATATGAGAAACCCCCAACTGTTTAAAGGCCAAGAATGACATTTTTATTAAATTATAAAATGATCTCCTAATTATTTAATGTATTCTCCGTTTGTGCCCCGCCCCCCACTCCTCTTCCCTGCAGGACAGGCCTCCCTGTCTGGCCAGCCCTCTTTTCATATCAGAAGACCCACTAATCTCTCACACTCTACCCCGTGTCCCACTTGGATACAGGATGAATAAAAATATGCTTTCTGGTCCTCACACTTAGTTTATGTGAGTGAATGCTGATGGAAATGGGTAAGTAAATAGTTTTTAAGTGCAGTAGATCAAATTACTTACTTCACAACTCAAAGTTCTTGACAGCTCTGGAAATACTATGCTTTTTTCCAAATGTTAAATTGGTTGATCTACCTCGAATCACAGCACATTGCCAAATTGTCAGCTTTCAATAAAGCTTCTTTTTTTTTTTTAATGTATGTGATTTGATTCATTTTGGGGGGAAATTTCTCAAGTTCAGAAAGTTTAAAACCAGGAACATCTGTAAATGCCTTTATTTCTGACTTGAGTTATGTGGAATAAAGGACAGACTTTTGCTTAAGTGGAAAGTAGTTTAGTTGCCTTTAGTTAAACAATTGCCTCTGACTGGGTATTTCCTGTGTATCCAATAGCCTTCATATGTTACTACCAAGAAGTCAAATTTTGTTAAACTTTGCTTGTCATATGACTTCACCCAGAGCAACTTGGTCTCCCAGGCTTAAATTCCCCTGTTGCATTTTCTCTTTATACACTTATCCTTCACAGTATTTAACGCAAGGGTATTGAGCAATTTGTTTATGTGATTATTTGTTAATGTCTGTCTTTCCTTATAGACAGCGAGCTCCGTCACGATAGGGGCGGCGCCTGTCTGGCTCAGTGCTGCAGACACAGTGCTTACCCCAGGAGCGCACAGAGTAGGTGCTCAAAAATGTACCGAGTCAACAAACAGATACTTCCCAGCAAATCTGCTGTACTTGTTCCGCTTAGTGGTAATTAGATGTCTATTACATGTCGCACGGAGATTTTTTTTTTAAGTTTTACTTTTAAACACGATGTATGTGATGGTTAAAATACTCATCCTTGTGTGCATGGGAGATGGATGAAAGGTAAAGTTCAGCCTCACTGTCCTCTACTGATCTCCAAAAGTTTCCGGAGGTAATGATTTGGTTTCTCCTTTTAGCTATTCTGATATTTCGTATTTCAGTCTTGGTTTTCTTAAGATTTCAGGGAGTACGTACGGATTGCCAGATGAAAGACGAGAAATTTCCTCTCCCATCCTTCTACCTTTTCTCCTCTCCCTGATTCCCTTCTAAGCTCAGGGTTTGTTGTTGGTGCTGCTGCTCTGATTTAGTTCTTCTACTGGTTACTTTTATTACTTAGCATATTAAACCTGTGTTTTCCAGTCACCAACTTCAGACGGACTCTATCCTCCCCTTATTAGGTGAGATGAAGAGATCAGTGCACCTACATTTCTTTCGTCTTTTCTTCCTCCCTGCTGAATCATTCTATTTTAAATTTTTAGAGTTTAAAGCAATTTATAAGCAAACACTATTATAATAATCTACTTACCCATTGGTCTCATTACATTTGTATCATTTACATTTTGGTTCCATAACCAACGTTTTTCATGAACTGTCTCTAGTTTGTTGTAAAAATATAAATATCTGAAAAAATGAATATTTAAACATTATAAATATTACTCTCTAGAATTATGTATGATTAAGCACACAGAGAAGGCAATATAATCTCATATAGTTCCAAACACCAAAGTCCAAAGGATAAATGTATCTAGCAAATATATATTTTTTGTTAATGATAATGATAAAGAAATAAAATGCATGTAGTATATATTGTATGTATTATATAACACCAATAATTGCTTAAATAATGTTGCATTTTAGCTTGCTTTATATTTCACCATGACTTTTCTTTTCCATCTGTTTTCCCACTCATGCAATAATCATTCTTAATCCACCTCCAATTAATAGAAATCTTTTTTTTTTTCCAGAAAGTCCTCTGATTTCCTTCTAATTTCTACTCATTCTCTTTTTGGCCTGTACCTCATTCTGAGATTTCTTTCATTGTACCTCTGAATTAGATTAAACTGTTCTTAGATCACTTCTCTCCCTCTTTCTTTGATTATTTTTTCATGTTACTGGAGTACAACCTCATAATATTTTCTTTAGAAAAGGTAGATAAGAGGTAAATTTTCCGAGTTCTTTTATGTCTAAAAGTGCCTTTATTCTTCATTTCAACTTTATTTATAATTCTAATTGATGTAGAATTCTATGTTTAAAGTTTCTGTGTAGTCTTTATTTTTTAATTTAATTTAAATTTAATTTTAATTTTTTAATGGAGGTACTGAGAATTGAACCACATACCTTCTCAACATGTGCTCTACTTACTGAGTGACACCCCAGCCCCCTTTATAGTCTTTTAGTACCTTATATTATGAAGACATTGATGCCACTCTAGTGATCATTTCTTTCTGAGTTGAGTAATCATTTTTTTCCATCTCTTTGAAAGTTTTTAGGACTTTTCTCTTTGCGCTTAGTGTTCTGAAATTTTTTTAAAGATACATAAAAATAGAGCATTTTTTCCACTTGGCATGTGGTGGGGTGTGCCAGTTGTGGGGTTGACAACTTTCCCAGGCCCAGGAAATTTTCTCTATTTATTTTCTTTTGTTGTTTCTTTGATTATTTCAACTCTTCTGTTGTTTATATTATTGCCAAGTCACTTTTTACCTAGGTACTGGGCCTTGTGAATTTATGCTTGATATTTGTGCTTTTCAAATTTTAATGCACACAAAACACCTGGGGATCTTATTAAAATGGAGATTTTTGATTCAGTAGGTCTGGATGAAACTTCTAAGGTGATATGAATGCTGGTCCTGCTGGTGGAAGGACCATATTTTGAATAGTGAAGCTTTATATTTCTTGAAATGACTTCTCATATTTTTTCTTTCTCTCTTTCTTTCCATTATTGAAAATTTTACTCATTCCACCTTCAAAAGTAAGTTTAAAGTTTTACTTCTGTCTGCTATTGTTCAATTCATAGCTTAATTTATTTTTAGATGATTTTATGTTTTTATTTCCAAGAACACATATCAGCCTTTTTTAGTATTATAAATATAGTATAAGTTTTAAATTTTGAGGGTACTAATTAGAAGTTTTGATGCTATCTTTCATTTCTTCCATAATTACCATCTCTTTTGTGGTCAATTTTTAAAAATTCAACTTTGTCTTTCTTATTCTTCTATCTCATTTCCCTTAAACAAATGGTTACCCTTGGATGATTGCTAATATTTGATCATAAAGGGCTGTATTTGCTAGTTGAGATAGCTGGCATGGCCATCCTTTTACATCAAAATGCACCCTTTTACCCAAAAGGCCACTTTCCTGAAGGGAGGGTTGTCTTCAGGCTCTGTGTCAAAGAGCGAATCCTACAGACAAGTGGTTTTTTCTTTCAAGTGTGCTAACAGGCTTGGAACACCACAACTGCTGGACAGGCCAACTGTTCCACACACGAGATCTAGTCCAGCTGCTCTGAAGATGGTCTTCCACTTACAAAACCTTATTGCTGCCTCTTAGCAGCTTCTTCTGTCTGTACCTGCTTGGAGCCTCTCCCGAGATCTTTTAAGGGAAGTGATCCCCATCTCCTCTATATCTCTTCCATGTGTGTACTTTGGCTTGTGATTTACTCTGCTAGGGTTTATCTAACAATATAATGCAAGCTGCTTCTTATCTTCCAAGACTTCATTAAACTTTCTGGTCTGCTAATGTTATCCCCCTTTCTCCTCCCTTTTTCTGGTTTGTTTCAAGTGCTGCCAAGGATTGATTTATTTTTATGTGTGTATTGTCATTTCAGTGGGAATTTAGAACGGAGAGGAGGCAATGTAGGTCCTGTCCATCATCTTGACCTAAGAAACTATATAGCTGTCTGAAAATTGCTCTGAATGCTTATTTGAACCTGGCTGGAGCTCATCTGGCTGTTCACAGACAGACAGACCTCACTGTAAATAGGTAAATTCCCATACAAGTTCCCTAGACCTTGCTAATTATTCTTCATGGATCAAGTAGGATTTAATAGTGTTAAGGGCTTTGGATGACTTTAAATTGTTTCCTGAGCCTCTTGGCAGTTTCCTGTGTGTATAGAAGACCATGATCATAAAGCAAAATAACTATAGAGACTTGCCAAATGTAAGAAGGCTAAGACAAAAATCGAAGTTAAAGCAGAACTTGAACTGGCCTACAATTTACTTTGGGGTGTTACATATTTTTATGTTAGTTGAGCTTGACCAACTCTACCTTGGATTTGCCAAGAAAATAATTGATGTAATCACAGAGCCAAGAATGATAACATGTGAAGATCTGTGGAGGATTGGCAGGCCCCCAGATCACTGGGAAAAGCCAACGGAGTACCTATTTTTAAACGGCCATAAAAAGTTGTTTCAGAATTAATGACCTTTTATAGAGTGAAAAAAGCAGTGCACACTGATTACCTTGACCCAAATAAGTTTCAGATAGTCTTATATAGTAACAGCAGTAATAAGTAGAGAAAACGTGTATTCGTTTATTATATCAGCATACAACTAAGTATCCAAACTAGGTAAATTAATGCAAAGTATTGGATTTTTATTTATTACTATCTTTTTTTAAGGGTTTAAATCCATATCTTGTCAAACATCTAGATAATTCAAGACACCTGGACTTGGGCCACATTTCTCCATTTTTGCTCAGATATACGTTGGGCTTTAGGTGTTCCTAAGTACACAGATGTAGGATGTTAAACTGAAAATATTAACAGAGTCATAATTCAGATGCCAAATCCTTCTTTGATATGTATGTAGGATATACAATAACAGTTTGCATATATGACTGAAACCTGATGGTGGCTGCCTTACTCTAGAATTTAAAATTAAATTCAAAATGATTCCAATAAACCAAGTCATTGTTCTAAAATCAAACCAAATAAAATGAAACACATACTTCTATAGGGTGTCTTAATCAAGAAAGCAAAAAGAATCCCCCCATTTTTGAAGTGGGAGAGAACTATTCAGGTAATAACTGAGAGGAGAAAAAGAGCAGGAGTCCCTCGGAGTCTCCAGGCAACGTTATCCATTGACTCTATGATGTGATTAGATCTTTCCCACCTTTGGTCTTTGTGCATGATGCTTCCTCTTCCAGGATCTACTTCTTTCTCTTTTTCCCCTTAGAAATTCTCCACTCATCCTTCCAACCTGAACCCTGTGAAGCCTTTCTTGCCTCACATTTTGAGTTAGTTCACTGTCTTCTGCATTCCCTTGTTTTGTACATTTGGATACAACCAACATCTGTTGAGTGTCTACCTACCTACCAGGCACTGCATTGTGCAATAATAGCTTTCTCACAGGGGCATGATCAATTTAAGAAGCTAAGGCCAGCTCGTTTTTTTATAAGGTATTTATTTATATTTAATATGTGTAAGTCACTTCGTATGTCATTATGTAATAAAATATATAAACACAGTCCCTGACTCCAAGTTCCCGACTTCAGCATAAGACAGGATGTAAGGGATGCGTATTCAGCATGGCAATGTAAGACAGTGTGTGTCAGTGCCACAGGAGTCAGAAACCAATATGCCAAGTGATCGGGAAGAGACCATAAGGGGTTGGTGTGTGAGCCAGGCCTTGGGTCTGTTAGGTGGTAGAGGTGCTCAGTGTTTGCTGAGTATTGAGTGGCATCTTGAAGGTTGACGTCTAGGGGGAAGGGCTACCCACGCACTCGTTTATTCATTCACTCAGCACATACTTGAGTGCACACTTGACACCAGACACTCTCCCATGCACTGGGACATTGGTTATTATTCCAGGCGTGGACTCTTCTTCAAATACATATTGTGTTAGATTCTTAAATAAGAATTGAATTCCAGGGTTGATGAGGTTCTTTAATGGCCATGATGCCCATCTAGTTTTCTTATTTCTAACTTCAAAGATAATGGCAGCTGCTAAGGAATTAATATGGATGCTAGATTTTAAGCATCCCTCATTCCATTTTCAGAAAATTTACCAAAATAGCAATACGAGAAAACCACAAATATGTTCTAGCACTCTCTTTCACATGTTTCCAGGCTAACCACATAAATGAGGAATGAAAGTTTCAATAAAAGGATCAGCTCTACACTAGGAATAAACAGACAATTAGTCTAGATAAAACTTTCTGATTGATATTAGATCCTCACTAACAGTGTGGCAGGATCTGGGAAAATAAGTTTAAAAAGAACTACCTGTAACATGGAAAGAATTTGAAAAATATTAAAAAGTACCCATTACACAGCCCCAGATGATCTTAAGACAGTCACGAGAAAATCGTCCATCAGTCCTGATCGTTCCGACGAGGTATGAAAATGACTGGCTGCACGTGAGAAGGGCCCTCTGTACCCAGATGACTCAGACCCCACAGATATTTTGAGACACGGTTAGTGTCTCTGGGAGAATTAGGATCTGGAGCCCCCGTCGGTTCTGAGACTCTCACTGAGACAGTGCACAAGATTTGGCACGAATCAAAGTTTACACGTATGTAACCACTGTCTGCTAACCTACACCACAGTCCCCAATGTGGAGCCGAGAATGAACTCTCTAAAGTAATTTCTTTTTACCATCAACATTTGTGAAAGAAAAAGAGTCTGCGATGCCTCAAAGCAAGGCTTGCCTAACAAAAATTATTTTGTAGGAAAAAAGTTCACTTCTGGATGAAAAATCTGCTGCATTCCATGTTAGCTTAATATGTCTTTAAAGCAACAAAATACTTGACAATTAGAAAATGATTAACAAGAAGGAAAATGCAACACTCATTTGTGGAAGGTCAGATACAAAGAGAGGGCTGATCTATGAAGACCCAGGTTGAAATGTCTGTCCTGTCTCACGGAAGAACTGTATTAGTAATTCAGGGGATGACTGTCGAGGAAAAACACCGAAAGGCAGCATTCAATTGGCTTCGGTTCTCTTTCACTTTGTCTTCAGGATACACACTGAATCTTCCAGTTACCCTCTTCATTCTGCGGCCATTCTCCCCTCTCCTTTCACCCAAAGAGCTGGTTCTGAGCGCTACCCCAGCCCAGGGCACCCTTCCCATCTGCACACCCAAGAGGTTATTTCTTTTCCCTCCTCCCACATCCAGGAAAGAGCAGCTCATTGCTTATAGCGCAATTTTGATAACCTAACTGGCAGAGCAGTTATTCAAATTTTCAGCCTCTGAATGCAGCAAGATCAACCTGGCCTATCCACATAAATAATTTTGACACGATAAGTATGCGAGAGCGATGATAACTGATAAGTGAAGCAATTACCTTGCTTTTTTGGATTATATTAAATGAAGATTCTGATAGAGTAATGAAAAGAGACAAAGCAGACGAGAAGTCGGCTACAGGGCTTTTGGGCACCGTGTTATCTCTATTATAACATATTGAAATAGAGAAGCTATCACCAATCATACATTTCTATGTGACTTCTGGCTTCTCACAGTGAACAATGAATAAATTGTCACAAGACAGTAACTGATAAATTGGAATTGGCAGTGCTTTTTAAAAAGCATAAATAAACTTACTAGTCACCTTTTTCTTTCTCAAAGCAGATTTTAGGGGACTCGCGGGGGGATTTGTGGCCACTGACGTTCCCCTCTGTTCCTGACCTCTATCCAGCCCCACCCCTGCCACTGTTCTTCGTTCACTAATCAATTTTAAGGACTCAAGGCTGTGTTCTGGCATCATCACCACATTTCACCAGTCGGTCCTCTTGATTTAGTAACGTGGCTTGACTATCTGAAATTCACAACCACTTCAAGTTAGCTTACAAAGTTTATTTTAGCTTAAGAAGCAAGTTTTACAAATAAGGGTAAGCATAAAATATGGACAATTAGTTCATGGGCTTTGGATTCTAGCAGAATGAAATTTTTTTCAACAACCCACAAATCCTTTAATGATGGTCCTCTATTCGCAGGTTGTTCAGAAACAATACTCCCCTTGTTATAAATGTCTGAAAGTAGAGAGGGCTTAGGTGTGAGTGAAATTTTCCAATTTCATTCCAACTCAGTATCCTGGCAAAGTCTGTTCACCTAGTGGTTTGCAGGTTTAAAGATGACTTTATTTATTTACGTTTTCTTTTTCAGACGGTCTGTGGCTGGAGAGGGTATGGTTTAGGAATGAACAGAATTTAGTTCTTTTCACAGTTACAGTGTGGAATCATTCTAGTAACACACTGCCCGCCATGGTGCGGAGGTTCAAGTCCCAGCACCACCTCTACTCATGGTGGGACACTGGTCAAGTCCATTTAACTCTGAGCGTCTCTTCTGTGACACAGGAATCACACGCTTTAAAGGAGGCCATGTTAGTAAAAGCACTTTGTAAACAATTAGGCACAGTACAAATGCTGGTTACCATTGATCTGGCTGGTGGGTGCCCTCAGGGTTCAGAGAAAGAACCAGGCTCAGTGCTGCCTTTGGCTTTAATACGAGTTTCAGGCTAATCACGTGTCATCGCAGGGCGGGCTGACTTAGGTCCATGAAACCGAGGGTGAGGGAGGAAGCATGGTTAGTCTTCAGCACCGAAGCAGAAGCATTTATTTCCTTTCTTGCTAAAAATGCATAAGCAAACCACTCACGTGGCCGCTTTTCAAAATGAAAGGGCCAATAAAGTTATTAAAAGCAAATCACATTCGATTAAACTATGATTACTACAGTGTTTAAAATAACATTTGTTCTGTTGATCAAGTTCCAGTCTTACTGCATCAGTAAAGAATTCGCCTTTAAAGACCAGAAAAACAACAACATGGAAACGAAGCCCAGGGCCTGCGCTGAAGACTGGCTCTTTGGATTGTTTTTCACGAGTTCTTTACAACAAGCTTGCGCTGCTGGAGCTCAGATTTCCGGACCTCCAGTCACATGAGCTAAGGCTGTGTAGGTTCAGCAAATCCAAGGATGAGGGGGAGAGATGCCAGGAGGAGAAAGGAGGTGCTGGTATCGCTAACTCAAAGCAAGGTCTGGTTTTACATGAGTTTGGCAGTTGTTTACTTTAAGGACACAGTTAGCAAGCACATTTCTATTTGTTACTTAGTCCTGGTATTCTTCAATGTATAATTTCTTCCCTCCCTTATAAAAAGACTAGTTGTTGCAGCTATTTGAAATAAAGGCAAAGAAAATTTGTTAATTTGTATGTTTCCAAAGTCTGACTTATCTCTAAATTTTAGAAATCAGCAATCTTAAAGAATGCTATAATGAGCTTGATCGTGATTGGTCACGACCAGAGAGACCAGTGTTTGTCCAAGTGGACCAGGTATGTCGCTTGCAACATGGGACCAACTGTATTCCTACCCATACCATCCTGGTCACCATAGCACCCCCCCACCCGCCCAATACCTTTTCCAGAACTTCCTATCACCCAACAACTAAAGGTTAATGACCGGCACACCTGGGATCTCTATAGATCCATTCTGATTGGCCAGGACCTATGTCCTACTGGTTGTTGAATATCTGAGTATCATAGATGTCTGTTTAGTATTACAAAGTCAAGTAGAGAGAATAGAGAGCTCTAGTTAAGCCCATGGAATCGAACTTGTGTCTGTTGCCCTTAAAAGAAGTCAAGATAAGCTTAATTGAATTCAAGCAGCAAACTTAGGGATATTTAATACTTTTAATCTATGTATTTTTACATATGCTTTTACCGGTTACCTTGGGTATGTTTGATATGGATTCTCAAGCTTTCCACTTCAGGTGAGTGTTATATATGGGAGAAAAACCAAGATGTAGGATTTGGACCTGCTGACAAAGGTCCCTGAATCAGCCAAACATCCTGCAAACCATGGTATTGTACCTCTGACAGCCAACCTTAAAAAATACGCAATAGATGGAAAAGAAGGGAGCTTGACCCAGCCCACACCATTTAGAAGAGCACTGGCATATTTACAAGAGCTGCAAAACTATGTCAGGGCTATTCACCCCAACCCTGACCAAAAAATGCTTTCCATAAAGCCTGGGAAGTATTTGAAGACAGTCTGGGATTCCAACTAGAAACATTACTTCTGGATTGTGTCCTTTTGGAGCACTATTTTTTTTTTTTGAAATAAAAATGAGGGCTTCTGATGAGATACTCACTAGGGATCTGGCCACTGCGGAATGAGTGCATCTTGAGATCTGAGCAGCCAACTGACGCCATGGGCTCCCATCCTCACTGCGTTCACCAGCATTGACCTCGTCCCCTGGAGAGTGGTAGCGGTGGTGGTGATGTCTGTGCGAGGAGGGCACTGGAGTTGGAGGAGACAGGCATGCTCCTTCATGCAAGAGGAGAATAAACAGGGGTATACCCTCCCTTCCACCCACTCCCTGAGGGTCCCTGCTCTTTATCCCTAGTGTCCAGCACATAGTGGACATTTAACAAATATTCACTGAAAAAATAAATCTCCTTAGAGATGAAACGGTAAATCCTTTTCTCATACCTCATGCTGGTTCTTCTCCTTGGAATGATTTTCTTTTCATTCTCTTTAGGCCAACTCCTCATTCTTCATTTATTTATTCATCAAATATTTACCAAGTGCTTACTGTAAGCCAGGAACGATGTCAGGCGCTGGGATCCAGCCCTGAACAAGACCTGGCTCAAAGGTCACCACCTCTGAGAAGCTTTCCCTGAGTCTCTTGAGCAGGAGTCGCCCCACATCTAGGTCCCATACTGTCTGTGCTGTTATAATAGTTATTACACTGCATTCTAATTAGCGGTGCTTGGTTCTTTCCCCTAAAGTGTGATTTTCTTGAAGGCTGTTATTGGGTGTTATTACCACTGCATTCTCACAGCCATCAAAATATCATTTGTGACTAAAGTAGATTGATTGCAAAAGTGACCATGCCTCTTCACCCTTCCCTGCATCCACAGTCCTTGTCATATGACCTTGAAGCTTCTCCTGTCAGAACGCAATCTTATTTCCTGCTCCTGGAAGGTGGGCTGGTCTCATGACTTGCTCTGGTCAACAGAACGTGGCAGAAGTGACAGGATGCCAGTTCTGAGCCTATGTCTCAAGAAAGAACAAGCCTGAACTAGCCTGGCAGATGTTAAGAGACCCAGGGCTCAAATCACCTTTGTCTCCCTAGCTAACAGCCAGTCAAACACCATACATGTGAGTAAGGCTACCCTACATCAGCAGCCCTCAGCCAGCTCCCCAGCTGAACACAAACAGATGAACATGCCCTGCTGAGGTGGGCTGAGCCTGGCTCAGATCAGCCAACTTTCAGCTAACCCATAAAGTCATGAAAAATAATAAATACTTATTGTTTGAAGCCACTGAGTATGGTATGATTTGTTATACAGCAGTAGCTAACTGATACAGTGGCATTTTTTTTTCTTTTAACTTTTTTTCTCCTTCTACCTAAACAACAACAACAACAACAAAGGCTGTGTATATTCTTAACTACAAAGCTCAGCATTTTGTTTGGGGAGAAACAGTCAGTGCTTAACTTTCTGAAGCTAGCCACTGCCAACCTAGGCCCTGGTAATGAGCTCACTGAATGTCAGAGCTGGAAGTGACCTAGTGGTCATCTTACCTGCCCCCTCCCCCCATTTCTTGAAAAGGAAACTGAGCCAAGAGAAGAGGTATAATTGTCTCAAGGTCACCTAGCCTCTTCTCAAGTGCAGATTCAATCACAGTCTATTTTGATATAAAACCAGGAGAGAACTGAAGACCTCCATATCTGTGGCACACTTCTCACCTCCCAACTGAACTTTGATTACCAAAGTCTTTTATTTATCTTCTTTTTCAAAAGGTAGAGTTGGCACAATACATTTATAAACATAGTCAAACTTAATGAGGAGTGCTATGAGCATCCAGGAACGTGAGGTTATCTAATTGCTTCAATTACTAAAGAAATGCAGTATGTGTATTTCCTTCTGCCCCATTTATAATGTTTTTGGACCCTCACTGCAGGCTAAACGGATGCCAAGAGCTCCCCAACAGACACATGTGTGTTCAAGCATGCCCCCTAAACTTGAAGCTTATTAGTCTGACAAAGCACCAATTCCTCAACTGACTGCAGGATTATTATTAAACTCTGACTTGGAGGATATGATCTCTCCTGAGGTTTGTTTGTGAGAGGAGTTTCAGCTGCTGCTGGATCGTGTGATTCTTGGATGACCATCATCAAACAGCGCTCAGGCTCAGGGGCTCTTCCAGCAAGAAAACTAACATCTTCATCCAGAAAATACATCCTACATACTAATATTTTTGTGTTTGGCTTAGTAGAATACACTGTCAACCTTCCTTACTGAGGAGGTGGAGGAACCATAGTTGGAGATCAGAAGAAAGAGCTGAGGGTTGTGTTGAACATTCAAGGGTGGATACAGTGTTTTCCCAATGAAAGTCAACAACTGAGGAACTCATACGTGTCCTGAGTCTAAATTTATAATAATCGACAGCTACGAAGGGAAAGCTTTGGTATTGATTTTTACTTAACCAGAAATCAAACTGAACCTTATCTCATGGCAAAATAAAATTAACTATTGTGTTAATTACAGTCATTATCTTCTCCAAGTTTATTTTGACAGAGGGTCAATGGTAAAAAGCTATCTCCTTAAATTGTGTCTTGGCTATTATCAATTGCAAATTCATAGTTTTGATAAATGATTTCATTCTCTCCTTTATACTTGCTTTGGGGCCTTTTGCAACAGGTGATTTTTCAGAGAAATGCCTTGGTGACTTAAAAATAAAGAAATGTGAAGAAAGGTCATATCAAAAAGATTAACTATGTGGCGAGGCACAGGCCTTTGAAGTACCTATCAATCACAGGCAGCCTTATCTTTCCTTTTGTTTCCACACTAAGGGTGCTCCAGAACCCTGGAATGTCACAAGCCAAAATTAAGAGGCTGTTGTGATTGGCTTAGGAGTTGTCAGCCCAGAATGACCTTACATGTGGCTTTTGGCTTGAGGCTGAGGTTTTTCCCAGTGTTACATCACAGTTGAGGTCGGCTCTTCAGGAAGTGGAAGAAAGTTCTCAGGTCACTGTGAACAATGAGGGCCGTTGCTTTGGTGTCCAGGCAAGTCTCCATCAGTCCCCAGTGAGATGTCCCTGATTTTACCTCTGCTCCTGTCTCGGGCTTCACAAACCATCCTTCATCTCCTTCTTCTGGTGCCTTCAGAAGCCAAAAGACCCTGGGTAGGAGAAAGAGTGATAAACTCTGTCAGGACCACAAGGGACGTATCATTTGCTAATAATGTAAACTCATTATTATCTGGATAGGCAGAACTTCTCTGAAGAGCTGGCTGCTGGTGGCATTTTCCCAAGGCACACATTCTTTACCAAAATGCTAATCTCCCAAAATGACCTAGTCCTACTCAACTTGTGAAGCAGGTGGAGGAAAGGTAAATGAGAAGCTTCCCTGCTATTTTACCATGTCAGAATACGATGAGTGTCATTCATTCACGCATTCATTCGTCAAACAGTTGTTGGGCATCTGCTGTGTGTCAGGCATGCTAGTGGGTATTATGGGGACCTGCATTTTGTCTTCCGATGCTCGTAGACGGGTCGAGGAGGCAGGCGTATAATCAGAAGATTACAAAACATTGGTAGAAATATTTTTCAACTGTTAAGTGGGTCCCTTTGAGTAAACCTAATTTCTGTGTCTTGCTATTGATGGACAAATAAACCGACTTTGGTTTGGAAAAGGATTGGACAGGATGCCAACACAAAGGCAAAGAGTTAAGCCGGAGGCAGGCACATGATGTCACGGGATGACAACGAAGGCGTAGCTCATCAGTATTTGAGAGAGGGAGGGAGGACTAGAAAAGCCTTGCTGGGAAAGGCGACTCTTGGGATAAATCTTTGATTCCTAAAGTGGTTCCACTAACATAGAGAATATTAGACAGGGACCATCTCTGCATCTTCCCCATGGAACCTCTGTCTTTAATGAGTAACTAGCCACAGCAGCTTTTGGAACAACTGAAATACCTTTCAGGGTTGCCCATTCTGTGCTCTGGCAAAGCCATTGGAGAAATTCCTGGGCACTGTTCAACTTCTTCATGCTGGCACGTCAGTTAATTAACCTGGCCTACTCCGCTGGGGCTGTGATGTGGTTTGTTCCGTGCTTTGTGGTTAACTTCCATTTATGTTACTATTACTGATGTTATCTTGTTATGGATGCTGTAGTAAAAAAAATTTTTTTTTTTTGCTCTCTTCCTATGGCTTACGGAAAAGGAGAGTTTTACAAACTAATAGATAAAATTTCCCAACACAAAGAAAGTGTCTTGTTCTTTGATAAACACATGGGCATTTTCATCTGGAAGGTTTTTGTTTTCAAACAAGTGGCTCTCTTGTTGTTTCCTACTAGTTCTGCAACACTTTAGAAGAGAAAAGATTGAAAAGATAGGTAATTTTCTCAGTTCAGTTGAGACTTTAAAATTTCCTTGGACTTTTAAGTGATTTTTCTTGCACATTTTGCACATTTTATACATTTTCCATGTAATACACTTGCGAAGGCAGTTCTGGCTTATCTATGAGTAACTAGGCACTACCTTGGCTCAGACATTCCTAAATCCATCTATTTTAAGAATTTTAAAGTACCTCTTATCATTTCAGAATTCAGATTCAAAGTCAGGGAAAGGAAGAGAGTTATTTGTTCTTGGCCTCAGTCCCATTCTGAACAATATGAGGCTGATACGGTAGCTCCCAGAGTGAATTTGGGATGTGTATAGATTTTATTTTAAGACGACTTACATTTCCTTTCATGAACAAGCAAATGGTGGTTTTGCCACCGTCTTCCCCAACTAAGAAGAGGTCTACTGTGAAAGGAACACTCTCTCAGCTCTCACTGGGTCTTTTTAAAATAAAAAGAAAACTGGATCTTACTTGTTTGTGGGAAGATTAAGATCCTTTGCTTAGAAAACCTCTTGCATAGAGAGAAAGTCAGTAACAAGCATGAGACCATTTGTCCCATCAGTTCTTGGAAACTTAGTTACCAAGACAGGAAGGGCGAAGCTCAGAATCAAGTCCTATTTCTGGCTCAAGACTGAACCAGCGGGCAAACAGAGGCTTCCAGTTTCCATCAGCTCTGAGAAGAATCTCAGTGGAATTCTCCAGGCCATCCATTTGGCTTTGCGTTTTGAGTTTTGCCGTTTCTAGAAATAACTACAATGACTCTGCAGTGAGATTCTAAAGACCACGTAGACTTTACTTCTTAGATGAACCTGTGCTGATGCCCACGCCCCCATCTTCCTCCGCGTCGGAAGATGCAGTGTAGGATCCAGCGCTGCGGGCCTCTCTCCACTCGGCTCCTAGTATCCTGATGTGTTCAGAGGCAAAGGTCAGCCTTAGCTGGGAAACATGGACCAGGTTTTCTCAAGCTTCCCTTCGTGGGTCCTGCGGCTGCATCCTGTCGGATCTCACAGAGTCCGTGGCCCGCTCTTTCTGGCCAAGCTTCCCGTGCCAACCTCCCAGTAATTTCTTTCATTTCCCGGCTTTTCTGTTTCATAGGGCTTTTTCTCTGTGGGCTCTTGTTTTCAATCAAGGTTTTCTTTAGTGAGACGGGAGAAAGGGTCCTTCCGTTCTCTTTGCTGTTTGTGCACCTCTTCACCGTCACCATGGGGCCATTTCAAACTATCATTTTTAAAGGTCACTTGCTTTGTCGTAGCTGCGGTTGAGCCTGTCAGTGGGTTTACGCCACCCGGACGGGCCATGTTAAAATCACATGCTGTAGGCTCATAAATGACTCTTGAGTAAAAGGAGAAGAAAGTAAACAAGCCCCCTTCCAAGAAACCAACACTGAAGATATTAGTTAAAATGTTAAAGTGTATTAGCCAATTACATAAAATCCTTTTATATTGCCTTGCTTCGTTTCAAACGTGGCATGGGCTATTTTGTCTGTGAACTCAAGTGGAACAAAAGCTACAGAATGCAATTTGTGTCAGGAGCTGGACTACAGAAGGACAACTAATTCTAATTAGTACGAATTCCCCATAGGCCAGAGGGAGGCCAAGTGCAGGAACCAACTGCCTAATGCTGTTTCTGTCTTGCAACAGGTGGGCCGGGGCCTTCTAAAGGTTGTCATGGCAATCGCTAATGGTAGACCTTTAGCTGGACACCAGTAATTAATTGTGGGCCTATCCAGCCTTTGAATGTGATATCTTTTACTACATTTCTGAACGAAAAGAAGATTGGCTCTTCTAATTGGTTAGAATTAAAACAGCAGACGGCTTTGCCAAGCACTCCTGCAATATAGTGCCAGTCTGATTCCAGCTCCTCAGACTTAGATTCTCTGCCTATTGCTACATGAAGGAGTAAAGAGAGAAGTATTCACTTCTGATAACACTAATATTCAGTTGCATGTGGGCTCAAGAGCGAGATATTCATGCAATGCACTGTTTGACCCTGCTTGAGGCCTTTGAGAGGCATTCCTTCAAAGTTCTGACAGATGATCAGGAATGCCGTCTGATTTCCTTGCCCTGAGTATGTGCAGTCAGCAGAGGCCTTCTGTGCTGGCATTCTGTTGGGTTGGAGGGGTGGCCCCTGAGCACTGGGGATGCAGTGTTTGGGGTATGCAGCCAAGAACGGGGTAGCGGTGGAACCACCTGTAGGATGAGGTGACTGAAGAAAGACTGCTACACCGTGAGCTCCACAGGACTCCAGGAGAGCCCAGCTGCTGAGCCTGGGTACCCCTTCCAGCATCTGTAAGTGGCCCTACCACCAGTCAAGGGCCGACATTGGCTGGCAATTTGAGAAACAAGACATGCTCCAGTTTTAACAAAGTGCCTGAGAAGAGGGTGAAAAGAGAGGCATTTCTCTTCCGTCTGGGTTTGGAATTGTGCTCTTGCCTATTCTGGTAAGAAGAAAGCCCATAGCAAGACGAACAGGTAACACGCGTGAGTGCCGGCTAAGCACTGCGAGCGCATCACCTTACGTGGTTCTTCCAGCAACACTAGGAAATCAGTACTATTCTTGTTCCAGTTTTACAGACTAGGAAACTGAGCTGTGGAGAGGTTGCCTCGCTCATTGTCGTCCAGACAGCAAGGCCCAGAGTCAGGATTTGAAACCAAGTCTGATCCCAAGGCTTCAGCTGTTCACAAAAGAAAAAGCCACTGAAACAGTGCGTCAAGCTGTGTTCATTTATTGCAGAAAACAACCACCCCCCCTTTTAAACGGTTCAGTCCAAAGCACATTATGCAATCTTTGAACTCTGAGTTCTGAACCCTGAACCTGAATTCCTGAACTATGACCCCGTTTACTGACATAATTTTTCAAGGGACCTTTTATTAAAAGCTTCTATTTCTAATTACATGTCCACTTTTCCTTCCCTTTCTGTTGACCATAATGGGAAAACTCTTCTTTCCCCTTGTTCCAATGGTTAACGTGTAAGCACACAAAGGAACTGGCCCCCTCCTCACTGTATCAGTCAAAAACACTTCTCTGCTATGTCTGATGTTTTTGTTTAAGAAATAATGTTTTAGTGAAGCAAACTCAGATTCAATCCGTTTTAAGAAATGGATGTTTTAAAAAATGTGAGGTTCTAAGCAAAATGATGCAGAATTATATATTTATGAGAATTAACTTGTTTTCATGTACAGTTCAGCTTCTCCTGGGGGATCCAGTTCCTTCTGGCTTCCTTGGATGAGAAAAATACACCTAAAAGTGGTTTTCATAGAGATCTTAGTTCTTTAGGTGAACCCTTGGGTTCGAAATATTTATTCTTGCCACTCTGCCACTGTGAGTGAGGAGTACACGAGAAGAAAGAAAGCTGAGGCATCTTCAGGAGTTTAGTTCCCTGGAAAAGGTCTTAGCGCTGCTCTTTGACCGTCTTTTCGTGCTTTGTTATGTGGGCAACAGACTCCTGCGCTATGTTAATGGCACGTTCTCTGTGTTGATGTATGTGTGTGCTCGGGCTTCTCATCCTTACCTACACACGTGCAAAACACAACAGTTTGTTTTTAAATTCATTGTAACAGATGGAAAATTTCTGGGCTGTGGACCACAAAAGGAGAAAGATTTCAGAGAGTCTTACTGTTTTAATACTGTTTCTTTATCAGGCCCTACTGCTCGGTAAATAAGGCAGTCATTGGATTCTCCGTGGGTTTACTTGTACCAAACAATTGGACTGCAAATGCTCCGGAGAGTTATGCCCCCACCCCCATCCTGTTACTGGAATCGTTTTATGAATAAAAGGCTTTTAACATGACCTCCCAAGATTTTTGACTCTTCTTGCTCGGGTGGCACTAGAGGCTAAAACGAGGCTCCTGTTAATAACACATTTGCATAAGTTGATCTGAAAGATCCCCATGCGATTACATGACTCCAGGGTTGGCCTGTCATCTCAGAAAAGCCTGAGGTACTCGTCCCAAAGAGATCAAAACTCAAGAATTAACTAGTCTTCATAAAACGGGAACATCTCTAGGAGCCATAAAACAAATGATTATCATTTCTTTTTGGCGTTGGACTATGCCAAGCTAGAGAAAAACAGAGCTTTCAAACGTTGACAATCTGGTATATTGAAGTATGACCATTATTTTTTATTTTCCACATTTTTGGTCCAAAGACAGTTCTGAGTAATTGATTCCCATAATGAGCTATGGTTCGTTAGTCAATTTAATTTATAATTGAATTGGATGGATGTAACTCTGTGTAAAATTGTCTCTGAAGAATCTGTTTTGTTCGTCTGTTCAACTTCTGACAGGGATGGAAGAAAATCTAAATTATTCCCTCCTGCAAGGGGAGAAAATTCAGAGTCTCAGCTTCCCTGGTGAAATTAAGAGGAAAAAATATTTTTAATAGTTGCCATGCAAAAATATTATGGCTTTACTAAAATTTATACAAGCATGTCAATTAACACATTCGTGGCGAGGTTGGTGGATCCAGGCATCTGAGTAAATGCCTGAGGCAAAGACCTTTCCTGAACACTAAGAAGGATTTCTCATTATTAGAATGAACACCAGGGCTCTCTGCATTTATTTTTATCAGTTATTGACAACGATGGCCTTACTGCTACATAAATATATCCTGAAAACAATAGCTCTAATTCTCCAGGTGTTTTGCAATCATCACAACTTGTAGTTTCTATACATTGCTGATAATGGTGTAATTTGGGGAACAATTATTAAAATAACCATGTAGAATTTTTTTTTCCTAAGTTTCGAAAGACTGTTGGGAAATGTTTAATTGTTAACAACGGGCTTTCATTCTTGTTCAAAGATTTTTCTCCTGTTCCCCAAGCCCTTCACATTTAAAACTTTTACAACCATCTTAGCACACACTCAAAACAAAGCCATAATTATGTAAAAAGAAATGTTTTACAGTTAATGCCATCTAAGACACTCACCAAGTGCCAAAATGCATAGGATTTTGGTAAAAGGCAATCTGTTCTTTGAGGATAATGCATGCAAACTGCTCTTGTGTAAAACCTGAGGCAGGAATAGTACACCGCCTTAGATCACACCTATGAAGCTGACTTTGATACTATGCCCAGAAGTGGGTTACAGCCTGTGATTTGAATGAAGTTTAATCATTTTTAGAAGCGAAGGGCCTTTAGGGGACTCTTGTTCCATAAGACTTATTATGTCTAAGCAAGACGAAGGCACGGGCTTTATTCTTCCCTGTTAACAATAGTAATACAGTAGTGATCTCTAATGATGGACTGTTGTGTGAGATAGACTGGGAAGAAAAGCTAGATGAAAACAGCTGTCATTTTACATCATCAGACCCTGTTCTTATGTGGACAAAGAGATCGGGAATTCACATCCCATAATCTGATGGAGGCATTATATCACTGTATGTCCACTGCCATTTGTATGGCTTTCATCTAATCCCTTGCAAACGTTAAAAATATATATTTCAGTTAGTTACAATGATATGTATAAATAGGGTTGAATGAAGGTGGGTCAGGATGTAAAGGTCAAATGTTACAACTCCCAAGAGATACATCTGTCGGCACATGTACACCTGACTCCTTTCTCTTTTCCTGGCCTTCAGAGGGTGTTAGCCAGTTTTCATTCTGCATATTTGTGACATAGACAAATAAAAAAGATATTTCTTTTGGAAAAATACTGTCCAAATGAACCAGGCTTGACTTTGGCTCTCTGATTCTAAAGAAAGCAGGAATTAGCTTCATCAGGTGGA
This sequence comes from Vicugna pacos, assembly GCF_048564905.1. NCBI lineage: Eukaryota > Metazoa > Chordata > Mammalia > Artiodactyla > Camelidae > Vicugna > Vicugna pacos. The sequence goes on along the minus strand of NC_132999.1, from coordinate 2,973,753 downwards.
TCAAAATCATTAGAGATCCCTTACATTCACAACTGTTACGTTCCCCCTGAAGAATTCTTCAGGGGGACTCGTCTTTTCTGTAAGTCAGCTATGTAAAACGGCTTGAAAGGTGAATCTAACAAAATATTCAAACCGACATCAATCTTTCATACATAATGCACAGCTCAGTGAGGGCCGACTCCGGAGCCCAGATAAGCAGTGTCCCAGGAAGCTATGTCCTATGGCAGCAGAATCAATCACCCAGGAACCAGCCTAAGTTACATTTTTACTTTCGTCCTTAAACTCTTTTGAGTCTACTTTGAAAAGTATTGTTTTTATCCAAAGTGGTAGATCAATACCGGTGGTCAATACTCATTCATTTCCAGCCGACAAGGGCAATGGAGAGCGAATCCCTTTGGACAGTCTCACGGCAAGAGATGTTGGGTTGAATAGCAGATCATTAATATGTCAAATTTTAAGTGAGGATCTTAAAAAATCTCCTCTAGGACAACCCTCAGTGGACACCCCCATTTGTTCCTCAAGACGACGGTCCTGTTTGTGGGAGTTCCCGTACCATCGTCGAACCCTTGTGTATTGACAGGTCCTGAAGTTTCGGTCCAGATCCCATAAAGTGTAAACTATTATTTACTGATAGTTTTGGCCTTCGTGAGATTTTGTAATGAATTTGCTGTGGTGGGCTGAAAGCTTTTGCAGTGGCACTAGTGAATATCAGAGTGGAAAATGGGGAGGGCCCCTCTGTTTGAGGACCCCCGCTAACTTCCAGATCTGCTCACTGGTCTTGAGATCAGGAGAAAGAAGGAAGATTTGGGCACTAGTGACACAAATCAACCTAACTGTTTGCTGGTTTACACAGTATCTCTTTACCAGTTCCTGGAGGACAGGGAGTCGGGCTTGTATTTCATTGTGTTCAGGGGTTGCCGCTGTCTGTTTTGCACCGATACAGATATTAAGGGCGTATCCAGTGGAGCTATTTCTTCAGTGCCTCAGAGTTTGGACTTATAAGCCACAGCTTGCCATTGATTCAGTCCGGCTTTGCTTCTACGACAGCAGAGGATTGGCCTGGGTGAGAAGTGGGTAGGCGTGGCAGGATTGGCAGGATTGGGCGGACCATCAGGTGGCCTTCAAAGGAGCAGCAGGCTTCAGGCTTTGGGAGAACAGAGGGAGGCAGGGTGGAAAGTGAAACGGACAAGAAGGAGGGGACTGGCACCTTCCTGGACCCATGCTCTTCAGTTTCTTTTGATGGAACACGTCTCAATGAAAAAAACATCCCTTGAGCACACATCTACACGTTTGTTTATAAATGATATGCATGTGCCACTATCATCGGTTAACATCTCAAGCACGATGCCCAGAGCAAAATTTATCATTTATGACAACGAATGTAGCTGCCTTAAAACATTTTTTTTGATTATTTTTGGTTGACTTATTGCCATATAAAATTATATTGTTCTTATTTTAGTTAGTAATGTGCTCTTAAAGCACTCAAGCTAGGAAGAGTGGATGTCAGCTTGTGCTTACGTTACTGGCATCATCTTTGATCTGTAGTTTTTTTTTCTTCTGCATGAATTTCAAGCTATAGTTTTGTGGCAATTTAAAAACACAAGGGGTCCAGTTTGCAAGGTTAGTGTAACTAAAGTCAGATAACAGACTCCATAAATCCATTCTATCCATTCATGGAGCCCGCAGTAATGGCATGTTGTGTATAGCATCATTGCCTCCCCTCAGAATCCAGTGGGTACCACACCACTCAAGGCTGCCTGATGTATAGACACATCAGAGTGGTCATGAATGTCAGTTCAAATAGCAAATACTTATCAAATTTATTTTTATACAAATATAAATGAACATCCCAATATTTTTTCTTGCATGACAAATTAGCATCTTACGCAGCCCATTTTAGAGAATGCTGTGCTAGGCTACAGGGGAAATACCACACTGTTCTCTGGGTAGGAACAGACTTCGTATGACATGAATATCGGAGACCCTGAATTCCATCCTCCCATTTAGGGGAAGGTAGGCTTATATTATAGACAAAGAGAGTCACTTCTGCTGCTTCTCCTTTTAAGCAATACATAAGGATAGGAATTTATTTATCCATTCATTAATTCTATAAATATTTGCTGGAAACAACCTGTAAGTCTGGCATTCAGTCTCTCTGTCCATATGGAATTTATGGTCTAATGGAGAATATGGAGGCCGCCAAACAAGCGCAGCAGTGACGGTGAGCACAGGGGTTCCGTGCTGCAGGGGGGCCACTCACCAGGATGCGCAGGGCCAGGAAAAGCCCCCTGGAGGAAGGGATGTGGGAGTTGAGGCCCTCAAACTAAGTAGGACTGGTCCTACAGTGGGAGAGAGCAAGTGTCTTAGAAGAACTGAAGGACTTCCTTGAAGGTTGTGTGTGGAACATTAGGTCGTGGGAAATGAGACTGAGCGAGGTGGGGTTTGGCAAGGTCTTCTCTAGTCTGTTATAAAAGTTTGAACTTTATCCTGAGGGCAAAGGAAAGCCACTCCAATGGGGGACAAGTATGATGAGAGGCAGTCAGGTACAGAAAGCATTTCCTATGATGCCTGGCATGTGCTAAGGACTCAGTAAATGGCAGCTCTGATGAACATTATCAGCATCATTATCAGATTTGATGTATCAGTGTTATTATCCACTTTGATCTGTGGAGTCATCTGCCTAGTTGCAATTTGGAGAGCAGATTGAAGGGGACAAGATATTTTTATCTGAGCTCTTTATTTTTTTTTCTTGAAGTATAGTCAGTTTACAGTGCTGTGTCAATTTCTGGTGTACAGCATAATAGTTCAGTCATATATATGCATGCCTGTATTCCCTTTCATAGTCTTTTTCATCATAGGTTACTACAAGATATTGAGTATGGTTCCCTGTGCTGTACAGGAGACACTTGTGGTTTATCTATCTTATATATAGTCGTGTGTATCTGCAAATCTCGAACTGGGGGCTCTTTATTCTTAGTAATTTCTTCCCTTTACTTCCTGAGATTTGCTGAGCCTACTTAATCCTATTCCTTCCCCCTTGAAGAATCTTTTATAAAATTTTAGTTTTATCTATGTATTTATTTATTACTGAAATGAACTCAGTGGGAAGAGGTAAGAGGGGACCCTGAGGGAAAGAGAAATGGATGAGACCTGGAGAAGTGTTACTGAAGAGCCTTCATCATGGAGAATCATATATCCCCTGTGGAAAGCATCTCACCCTGGGCTGAGCCGGTGCACACACCTATTAAATACCTGCTGACGGACGCAGTTTTTCTGTTAACTTGAGGAAATCTGTCACTCTTGAGTACATGGATGACTTCCTCTTTTCCTGTATGAAAATGTCTTTTTTCCCCTCTCTTTTGCAGTGTGTGTTTGCATGTGTGTGTGTGTGTGTGTGTGTGTGTGTGTGTGTGTGTGTGTGTGTGTGTGAGATGTGTGTATGTTTGATAAGTTCATATAACTGCATGGTCAATTTCTTTAGCCTGCCCTCCTGGAGCAATTAAAGAGAAGATAAATAGGGGGAGGGTATAGCTCAATGGTAGAGCACATGCTTAGCATGCACAAGGTCCTGGGTTCAATCCCCAGCACCTCCTCTAAAAATAAATAAATAAACCTAATTACCCCTCTCCCCTGCAAAAAAAAGAAAACAAACCCAACAATAACAAAAAAAAAAAAAAGAAAAGATAAATAAAAGTAAATTAAAAAAAAAGAAGAAGAAGCAATTGCCTTTGCTTTTAAACATTGTACTGAGCGTATTCGTCAGCCATGGTTGCATTAGCTTCACAAGTCATGTCCCATTGAGGTGACTTCTTCATTGAGCACTCAGGATCGAACACTTCTTTAGATTATGTAAATTTTAACAAAGGTTTTGATAATGGTGTTGCTGACAGTGTTGACAATGATTTCTCTCGGTGTCATCAACATCTGTGCAGAAGAATTTAGAGAGCTTGCTTTTCTTTGATGTCCTCAAGCTGCCATCCTGTCAGAGGGAGTTAGCCCCAAACCTTTCTCCCGACTATTAGTCTCAGCTCAAAAACCGTCCAAAGGAATACAGATGTGGAGTTTCACCTTCTGAGTGGGGAGACAGGCTATGGAAAATTGTCTTAGAAATAGTCAGAGGAATCCATCAAAAGTACCGTTTTTAAAGGAGCAGGCACCGGCTGTTGAGGGGATAAAAAACTAGGTGCTGTAAAAACCTTGCTGTGTTTCAGGCATTTCATCATACAAGGAAACAGGTGGCTTATTCCCATTTTTGGATACACTCATACCTGCTGTGCTGAAATTAAACATTGCATGAAACAGGTATTTAGAATGCCCATCAGAAAAAAGATTAAAAACAGTAAATCTCAGGCCCATGAGGCCCAGACTAAATCTGGCAAGCAGCCGATTCTGCAAAAGACTCCCTACTTTGGAAGACAGCAAACTTCAGCCCGGCCAGGCAAAGACCAGACACAGATGCTGCAAGAGAATCTTTTCTTTTTCTTTCTTGCATGAAGCACACTGATGCCTCAATCCTTTTCTCAGCTAGAACAAAATTTATTCCCAAAGGAGAGAACTTCATTCCCTGAGACAAGAGTGTGAAAAAACTCTGAAAGAAAAGACGTGTGAACAAGAAGAACACCTCTTTAGATGATGAAGAGGGAAGTCCACATGGAGATGTGAGGAGGAACTAGTTTGGATCTGAGATGGATCGTCTCCATCTGTCAAAGTGTGAAGTTGTGCTGTTCCACCACCTTCCCTGGCTTAACTGCAACGAGACATGATTTCCCTCCAAATAAGCAGCAAAACAAATATTAGTTTGTGACTCCACGTAACAAGTCTGAAAGTGCACGAGAAAGGCAAACGTAATTTAAAGTTGGCATTGGGAAGCGAAGGGTCCACCGTTTGGAACAGATGATTATTTTTGTGCACACTGTCAACTTATAGTTTATCTCTGACTTTTATGTCGGAGATAAACTTTCCCTTTGGGGTGCATTTTCATCCAATACTGTTCCAGATTTATATGTGTAATATAGCCCAGAGAACGATGTACAGCATGCAACACTGCCGCTGGTGCTATCCATTTACCACAATAAAAAGTTAAAAAGACAAAATGTAATGATAATAGTAAACAAAAAAAATCAGTGCTCTTCTGGTTTCTCAATAGTTTTGTCTACTATTCCCTCTAGTCAGGACCAGTCAACTATTTTAAGCCCTTTCCCTCTTGACCTTCACTTCCATTTTGTTCCTTTGTCACCGTATTCCTAGAGGTCCCTAAAGCCTCAATCATTTCCTCTTGTTTTCATATTTACAATAAGCTTTAATAAAATGATCACTTGCTCATTTAAAAATGCTCAATTTCCATCTTTTCTGAGCATTACTTTTAGCTTTTTCCCTCTATTTACAGTGTCTTTGAAGCAGTGTGTGTTTTTATTTCTACTCTTTCTCCCCTCTTCTCACGGTCTTCCCTTTCTGCCAGCTCTGACCCCCTCCAGTCACATCTCTTCCTTCCATCTTCTTTACTCTTCAGTTATCTCTTCCTCTCTGCTTCTTTCATCAGCTGCCTCTTCCTTCCCTCCTCCCCTCCCTCCCTGACTCTCTTTCTCCTTCTGTTTTTGCCTTTTTTCTATCAGTTTATCTCTACTTCCTCTTTCTCTGTTTCTTTGCCTCAAAAGATCTTCTGTTGTAGAGGTTAACATGGAACTATTACAGATATAACTTGTGTGTTTTCTCTGAAATACTAAAAGCACAGGAAAAGTATGAGATAAATTATTCATGACAACCATGTATCAGACACAAGGACACTGCAGTATTAGAACACGCCTTAGAATTGGAATGACCAGAACCTCCTGTAAGTGTGTGGGTACTGGACCACAGCACTGTGCTTCTTCCAAGAGCACTGCACTTGCAAATATGTCATTTTATCCCAAATTGCAAGTATCTAAGGGTCACTATTAGAATCTCCCAACTATTGTAAATTCACCAAATTTATCTTATGCTCACAGAATGCTATGCCCCGGAAGTTCGTAGGTCTTCTGCTTGGGCTACTGGCAGCTTTAAGACACCACAGGCGCACGTCAGAGGAGCTCTGTGTTGGAGCTGTAAGGTTAGCTCAGATCCGAAGAGTGGATATTGGGAATACTTGATATTAACCCTGGGGGGTTGAAGTCAGGCCCCACTGCAAACATTTGCAGAGGAATTGAGGAAACTGGTCTTTTTATTTGGGTAGAGAGGTGAGGGCAATCAAGGAGCTATTAATCCTAGTTGCTAAGTTTTAGAGTTAAAATAAAGAAAGAGAAGGAGGCCCAGAGATTGCTAAATCACAAGGGAGTTACTGGATACTTGTCTTGTGTTTCTAAATCTAAGTCTCCTGTATTGATTCTTTTTAAAATTTGTATTTTGCATGAGGCGGAAAGGAGTTTTGTCTTCATTTCTTACAGAGATTCTAGGATGCGTGTGTGTGTGTGAATTATGTTTACTTTAATGACTTAAACTCACTATGGCCTCCAACACCTCCCAGGGTCTATAAGCCACTGTGCAAGAACTAGTGAGCAGGCTATGAATGCCTCCGGGGCAGGGATCATAGTCCTCCCTCCAGCTCTTAGCTTGGAGTCTGGTGCAGCCCTGTGGTACTTAATATACGGGTCGACTTTCACTATGGGAGGCTGTCACCGCACACTTGTTTCTCCCTTGGTTGTGTCTCTGCTCTGCTCCACGTGCCTTTTTCCTTTCAGAATCCTGAGTCAGAAGCAGCGAGCCTTCTCTGGGATATGCCATCCCTCTGTCAGAGGGGAAAGAACAGGAGAGACATGAAGAAAACACATATAAAGATCCTAAAAGCTTTTACTCACAACAGGTGTACCTGCCATTTGCTCTCATCTCATGGGCCAAAGCAAGTCACGTGACCAAGCTGATAGCAGGTGGGCGGAGTTAGCTTCTCCCTAGGAAGGTGTGTAAGTCACACGGCAAAAGACTGACATAGAGTATGTTTACAGGGGAAGAGGAGTGAATGGATGGAAACAAGACTGCAATTTCCATGCATAGTAAATGCCATAGAATTGAATTATAATTGGAAGCAGTTAATGACCAATATATTCTATTGAGAGTGCATAGACTCCTGAGAGTTTTAAGAATTATTTTATCTCTATCTTTCTCAGAAAGATCCTCCACTTACAAGAGGAGTTAAATAGTAAATCAGATTGAGTACTTCATGCTGATTCAACAACAGCATAAGTGATTATGAAATGGTTAGACAACAATATATGACAGAAAGAAATTGTGGAGTTTTTGTTTTGTTTTGTTTTGTTTTGTTTTGTTTTAAGAACTGGGGAAAGACTTTGGGTAGAGTACTCAGACCAGAAATTGATCTGCTCCTGCCCAAATCCGAAGGAGTTTTAAAAAATCCCATTCACTACAACTAACACAGAGGGAAGAAATCGGATGATTTTATAGAATGTCCATCCTGCAAAATCGGCCAGTATCTATTGGCACAGAGACGTGTGATAGCTGATGAAAACATCTTGTTTCAGCTCAAAGCGGTTGGAAAAGTCTGAGGATCGGAAAGTCTGAGCCTTCCCTGCTCTCCCTGACAGGACACTGTCTAACCCGGACGCCTCTCTTCCCAAGCTCCTAGCTCAGTTCGCGCCTGTGTTCTGGGATTAACTTCTCCTCCACCAGACTCCATGAGGGCTGGCGCCCCGACTCCTGCTAGGTGCTCAATAAGTATTTGTTAAATGAATCAATATATGTGAAGCAGATGCTGACAGAGAGGCTGAGAACTCTCTGCAGTTAGCAATGAGTCTTGATAAAAGGAAATGATAAAATTCCTGAGGATTGTAGGCGAGCATGTGCGATATTGCAAGAGGCCAGAAGTGATGTACCGGGCAAATGTGAGTGGATTTAACTCAGCTTCCAAATGCAGAGAAACTTTATTCATCCCAGGTCCTTCTTGTAGTTAGATTTGTATCTTAATTGTAGCCTGTTTTCTATGACCATATCTATATTTAAACTATTTAACTACTTCTTTCTATTTCATTGCATAACATGCAATTAGCCCTTCTAAATGATTCCTTTTTACTTTTTTCTGAATTTAAAGAATCTTTTCTGGTGTGGCTAAGAAGTTCTAAAATGAACAGACTTAGACTTCATCACGTGTCCAGATAGTCAGAGAGGGAAGATTGCAAGGAAGCAACGTCCCTCCCAGCATCGACCTGAGCAAGACCTGAGTACCTTTGGGTTATCCTCACCTGCATAAACACCTGGTACACAAAAAGCGCTCAATAAGTATTTGCTGAATTGAATGGTAAAGTTAGGGACAGGTCGTGGTGATCTGACAGAAAGACTAACTCATACGCGGCCCCAGAAATCCCAAGACTGAACACCCAGCTGAATATGTCTGAACAACATGTTACAAACCAGGGGAAATGCAGGAGAGCATTTCTTCCCTACCCCATTACTCTGTGGGAAATATAAATGAAATAGATCATTTACATACTGGCATAATGTGCCTGGATATAACAGGTTATTTGCATAACTGCATAATGCCACCAATCAGGGAAAAAGCCTTAAATATTTCTGGGATACGAACATACAGAATTATATAAGGTATGCATATCAACCAATAATCAGAGCCTTCTCTTCTTTGTAACTTGGATCCCAATAGAGAGAAACAGATCTAAAGAAATGAATGAACCTCTCCAGCACCATGAAATGAACGAGGGGTACTGCTCGTAAGACACTAGACGCCATGACCCCAGACCAGCGTTCTTGCTCTCCATCACGAGCAATTGCTAGGGACCTGTGCTCATTGGAATACAAGAGCGAGGCTTTTTCAAAATAATTTTAGGGTAAGTAATGAGGAAGCGAGGACAAGAGTGTTCTCTTAGGTACCAAATACCTTACTTTTCTCGTTAACAGTGATAGCACTTTGAGGTACAAGCGGGACAAGGGAAGAAAAAAGGCAGCATGGTTTAGCGAGCTTTAATAATTTTTTTTTCATCTCCAGCGTAGCTATGCCAGGCTATATATTTACCTTAGCGCAAAAGTTCTGTAGTGTGTACAACTCCTCTGAGTTCATTATATTTTTTAATGTATCTCAGACTAATTTCAGATTCTGATTTCCCAGTGTAAACCAGAGTAACAAATATATAATTATTCTCATAAATAACTCAGCACCTTATATTTCAAACAAGTTTCCCCACAAGGCACAAGTGCCCTATATTAAATTCTTTTAAGTGTAAGTTGATTAAGGTAAAAATTAGTTGTTATTACCTTATGGACATTTTAGTTTTAGCAGCAATTCAAAGCCAGGTCTATCACAAGTAGATTTGTTGCCGCCCACAGGTATAATCATCAAGAAAATTAATAATCATGTTCAGTGTGACTATAAATCATTGTGGTTTAGGCAATTAATTTCTGTAGAAAAATGAAAGATCTATAAGTATTATTACTGTGCAAACTACATGTTGTGAAAACCCAGATCCAACACAGTCAAATTGCAAATGCAGGGTTTCTAATTTCAGGGTGTGATAATATGGAGTCATCAGAGGCAGGGAAGCTGATGATTCTGAATAAATAATGTGGTGATTTTTAGCGGTTTATGACTGTAGCTTTAGGTGCATACAGTATTCAGAATCTCTAAACCAGATGCAGTGGAAAGAGTTGCTAATTTCTAGTAAAGGCAGAGAAAGGGACCAGAAGAAAACGGACATGGGGGTGTTCGAATGAACTCACCCTCATGGCTGGGCAAATATTTTGAGAGCCTTAGTGTGAACCACACTGTTTACAAAATTACTTTCACAAGACTTCTTTTATTCTGGTTTGTTCAGGATGCAGAGTCAGATTGGGGAAATGCAGATCTCTAATTAAAAAAAAATTGTTATATCTACTCGTTTGCAAATACTTATGGTATACCAGACGTCTCCTAGGAACTTACTTTCTCATTTAATACTCCCGACAACTTTATGAAGTGGCTGTGACCATCTCTGTTATTAGATGAGGAAAGAAGCTCAAAATGTTTAAATAATTTTTTCAAGGACAAAAAGGTGGGAGATGGTAGGGTCTTGGTTCCCATCTAAGTTGACCACCAAAGTTTAAGTTCTCCTTCTCCAATTTCATTCTCTGTTTTTTCTTTATTCATCCTCTCTCTTTTTCTTTACCTTTAATTTTTCTATTCCTGATTTCTTTTTCAGATTTTTCCCTCTTCCTTTGCACTTTTCCCTTGTTTGCCGTCCCCTACTAATATCTGTTTCTTACTGATGAATGTTTCTCAGCCAATTAACGGCCCCTCAGCTCGAAAGGCTGCTGCCCGTTGTGCAGTTGTGGCGTTGGTAGGTGTGCCGATCTGAAGAACAGTTTATTTCTCTTTATAGTTGTAGGTGTCCTCTCTTTTTCCAAGCTTTGCCTCGGTTTGTATGTTCTGTGTCCCATCCCTTCACAGTTTATTACGATTTATTTTCCAAGAGGCACTAAGTCCTTGTTTTATTTGTGTCCTGCATTTCCTAAGATAGATCTGTCCTACTTTATGATGTAAAGAAACCATACAGGTGAAATAAAGAAAAAAGAAAAAGAAACAGAGGAAGAAAGGAAGGGGAAACGAAAACTGGAAAGAGGAAGAAAGAGAAAAAGAAAGAAAATATTGCAGAATGACTTGTTCACATTAAAAAATGATTTGTCACTTTCCAAAAGTTTCACTATAGGTTTCTTTAAACAGCAAACTAATTTAAAATATTGACTACTGTTAGATTTGTGCAACTTTTCTGAAAATCACTCATTGCACGTAGTGAGCCACTTCTAATATTATTTGAGCAATACCTCACCTTATAGAACCCAATTTATAGTTACCAATTTGTGGTTAAGTCTTTTTACGGACCCAACTCATTTGACTCTCAGAAGAATTCATGGGATGGGAGGGGGAAAGGCCTTATTTCTGTTTTCCACCTGAGGATGGAATTTAGACCCGCAGGGATTAAGTGATCTGTGTAAGCCTCACAACCAGAGAAGAGAGGGGACAGGAATTCAAACCCAGGTCTCTAACTCCAAAGTCACAACGCTCACCTTTTTCTTTCAGATTCTTACTCACTTGGCTTAAAACCTGGCCCAGCTTCTCTTCCCATCTTTCTGTTGAAACTGCTCAGTTAATGCACCCGGAACTTTCCCAGTGACTTAATCTGGAGGACACTGTTCGGTCCTCACCTTACCCGATCTCCAGACAGCCTGGACATCCTCTTTCCAGAGACCCTTCTCTATCTTCTCTCTCCGCCTACATTTCAAAGCATTCTTTCTCACTCTCTTTTACTGATTCATCCTTCACACACTTAATGTTAATCTGGCTTTGGCCCATCTTTCATTTTTCTACAATCTTCTTTCCTCCCAAAGAGTCAACCACCGTTCATCACTGAAGATGCGTGTGTATCCTACCTTCAGTCCAGATTTCTCCCTTAGCTCCGTGTCTATAATTTCAGCTGATAAATGGGTGTATTCACTGGAGTATCAAACAGGCAATTATGTCCCAAACTAAACATATGATCCTCCCCACTGAATCAGCATTTCAGTTGGCTTCCCGTGTGAGTTAACAGTGCCACCATTACACAGTCCCGACTGGAAACCTACCTTCCACATTTATCACTCAGCTCTGTTGGAATTAGGTTCTCAACGTATCTTGTGACTGACTGTTCCTTTCTCTTTATTTTCCGCCCTCAGTCAAGAAAGCATATCACAAATGTGGGTGAGCTTGAGCTTAGTGGAAAAAACAACATTCGCTAGACTCAGGTCTCTGCCCAAAGCAGAACCCCAAGCCAGCCCCTGACCCAGCCCTGGGTGTTCACAGCGACTTGCTTTTTGTGTTTCTTTTCAGCATAACTCTCTAAGCATTATAGTATATTTATGTGCTTGTTTGTCATTGAATGTCTCCTCCACATTAAGCTTCAAGACAAGAGGGGCTTTGTCATCTTCACTGCTGTTCCTCAGGGCTGAAAAGAGGTCCCGGCTCATAGTAATTGTGAGAGAGATGTATGTGTGGCAGTCAGCATCCTTGCAGAAACAGAAGGCATCTTAAACTGGGTAAGTTAAGAAGATTTAATAGAAGGACTATTTACTAAGGTGTGGATAAACTTCAGGAAAAGGAACAAAAGGCCGCATGGGATCTCAGGTTGGTGAGAGCCAGGAGCACTTAGCACCCGCTAGTTAAGTGGGTAAAGGAGGGACCAGTTACCAGAACAATCCCTGGGACTTGGAAAGAGCAGGGTGAGGAAACCACGTGACAGGAGCTCCAGCCTCAGCAGAGAGGTGCACGCAGCCAACCCAGCAGGGAAGGATGGGAGGGAAGAACCTCCTGACCTCACTCCACCCTCGCCCTCTGATTTCCTGCTCACGCCCCACTGTCCTAACCCAGCTGAAAGCCAGAGAGCACGGGGGCAGGTGAACGTGGTCTGCAGTCCTCGAGGATTAGCCTCGCAGGGCACAGAGTAGTGCAGAGAAGGGTGGAGAGCAGCTGCCGGGAGGCACGTGGACGACCTCAGTGTGTGTTTTCAAAGTGAATGAGTAAAAAGTGAATGGATGGTAGCTTTAATTTTATTCTAATAAGTGTAAAAACAGTGTCACTCAAAATTGCATCAGTTTAACCGCAAATAACAAAAGATTGCTTTTGACACAACTCGTTTTCTCTGCAGATGCACCTTGGCTGAGAGCCACTGTTGTATGTGGGCCAGTGGCACCTTTTTATTATTTATTTATCTATCTTTTAATTTTTTTTATTGAAGTAACAATGTTGTGTTAATTTCTGGTGGATAGCACAGTGATTCATTTATATATATTTTTTCTTTTCATATTCTTTTTCATTATAGGCTATTGAAAGGTATTGAATATAGTTCCCTGCTGTACAGTTTGACTTTAGGATCTTGTCATTTATCTATTCTATATATAGTAGTTAGTATCTGCATATCCTGAACTCTCAATTTATTCCTCCCCTCCTCTTTCCCCCCTAGCTGAAAATAAACTGTAAATTTACTTTCTATGTCTGTGAGTCTGTCTCTGTTTTGTAAATTAGTTCATTTATGTCCCTTTTTTTATTTTTAGATTCTACATATAAGTGATATCAAATGGTATTTTTCTTTTTCTTTCTGGCTTGCTTCACTTACAGTGATGATCTCCAGGTCCATCCATGTTGCTGTAAATGGCATTATTTTATTCTTTTTTATGGCTGAGTAATATTCCACTATATAAAGATACCACAACTTTTGTATCCAGTCATCTGTCAGTGGACACCCAGGTTGCTTCCATGTGCTGCTATGAACACTGGGGTGCGTGTATCTTTTCAAATTAGAGTTCCCTCTGGAAATATGCCCAGGAGTGGGATTGCTGGATCATAGGGTAGGTCTATTTTCAGTTTTTTAAGGAACCTCCATACTGTTTTCTATAATGACTGCATCAAACTGCATTCAGTGGCATTTATTTATTTTTTAAATTTTTTTCCTGTTAACAAAAACATTTTATCTTTATTTTATGTTTTTTTTAAATTTTTTATTAAGTAATAGTCATTATACAATGTTGTGTCAAATTCCAGTGTAGAGCACAATTTTTCAGTTATACAGTAACATACATATATTCATTTTCTTTTCTTTTTTTTTTTTTTGCTGTGAGCTACCACGAAATCTTGTATATATTTCCCTGTGCTACAGTGGCATCTTTTTAAAGTGCTCATCTGATCACATCAGTATCCTGCTTAAAATGACAGTAGCTGCTCTTAGCCTACAGCATAACTTCCAGGCTCCTTTGCCTGGCATATCAAGTTCATTGTGATTACACTCCATTCCTTTTCTGGGCACATCTCTTGCCCTGAAGCATGCTGTCACTACTCCCCCAGTGCTGAGTAGGTTGCTTTGAGAAAGGACCTCCCCTCATCCTTTGTGATACCACAACTGCCTACGTTCTTTCTTCTGCCTAGAGTTTTTTCACCCTAATCTCCTGTCCATCTTATCTACTCTTCTCCTGGCTAAATCATGCATTTCTTCAAGAGTAACTTAAATGTACGGTCTCTGGTGTTTTCCGTGGCACCCTGTTCCAAACTGTATAGTTTTCTTTGTTTATTTAAACCTCATCTCATTCCAAAGAGACTCAAGGTAGAGACCTCACACAGTTAACACCTCCTTCACTGGGACTCTCATAATGTTTTGAAATGACTTTATTTACACTTGCATCCTCATATTGTATTATTTAAATTTCTGTTACAGGATCATCCTTAAACGGAAGAATGGGATTTATTTAGTATGAAACTCCAACCCCCAGAAAATGCCCAGCACAGAATACTTGATGCACACACAATTATTTTAATGAATAAATGATGAAGAAAAAGAGCATTAAGTTCAGAACCATCCAGTGTGATTCCAACTCACTGGGTTCTACAGTTTTAGCATCCAAGGAATGAAGCAGAATGGCTTTTGGGGATGGTTAAAAGTGGACGTCATTGCTTTGATTCTTAAGTACTGATATATGGATAAGCAAAGCATCCTTTAATGTTCATCCACTGGCTAGAAAAGAAGATGAGCAAAATGAAAGATATCAATTTTAATATAGCACCTAGGCACACCTGCTCTCACATATTAGAAACACTCTGTCAATTATAAACCACTCTACAAATGTGAGTGACTTATCATTATCGTGATTAGTCATCATCACCTGGAAAGAGTTACACTTAATTCTGGAAAATGTTAAATATTTGCAGTGAGAGGGGACCAACCTTAGAATAAGGTGTTTCTGCTCGTCCTGGCCTTTGTGTTTTTCCCAGTGTCCCTTAGTGTTCACCTTTTGGAGACCAAGTAGACCCCTGAGAGGCAGAGTGGGGAGAAGAAACACTTCGTGATCTCAGAGGACATTTGGAAGGTGGAATTGAGGCATTTCACGAAGTCTGGGGGCAGCTCATGTCTTGACCAGTATACTTTTCCTTCACTATTTTTTTCTTTTGAGATAAAATATCTATGGATTGGAATTCACATATCTTAAGTGCACAATCCTACGAATTTTGACAACTATATACACGTATGCAGCAAACATCCTTATCAAGAAGCTGAAAATTTCCAACACTCAAGCAAGTTCCCTTGTGTTCTCTTCCAATCAATCTTTATCCACATAGGCAACCACTGTTCTGATTTTTAATACCATAGATTAGTTTGGTCTGTTCATGAACTTTGTATAAATGAAACTATATGGTATGTATTTATTTGTGTCTCACTTGTGAGTCAACATAATGGTTCTGTGATTCAACCATATTATTGTATGTATCAGTAGTTTGTTCCTTTTAATTGCTATGCACTGCTATATTGTATAAATACACCACAATTTGTTTATCTGTTCTCCTCTGTGATGACTTTTATGTTGTTTACAGTTTTCAGTTATTATGAGTAAAGCAACTATAAACATTCATGCACAAGTCTTTTTGCAAACATATGCTTTTATTTCTCTTTGGTAAATCTCTAAGCATGGGACTGCTGGGTAGGTGTATGTTTCACTCCTTAAGAACTCACAAATGTTCTCCCAAAGAGATTGTATCATTGTATACTCTCATCAGCAGTATATGAGAGTTTCAGTTAGACCACACTCTTGCCAACATGTGCTGTTCTCAGTCTTTTTAGTTCTAGCCATTGTAGTGGGTGTGAAGAGGAATCTCACTGAGATTTAGTCTGCATTTCTTTGATGACTACTGAGTGATGTTGAACACCTTTCCATGTGTTTACTGAATTTTTGTAAAGTATCTGTTAAAGTCCTTTTTCTTTTCCTTTTTTTTTAAATTGAATAGTTTGTCTGATTCTTGAGTTATATAAGAGTTCTTCATACATGATAGATACATCTTTTGCCAGACACATGTACACACACCAACACACACACAGTGGGAGTCGGGGAAGGAGAGAAAATTGAGACAGTAACTTTTTTAACAGTGCCTTTTTTTTAACTTTATTTATTTATTTTTTTAAATTTATTTTTATTATTGTTTTATTTTGGGGGTTAACTAGTTTTATTAATTATTTTTTTAAGTTGGAGGTACTGAGGTTTGAACCCAGGACCCCATGCATGCTAAGCACACTCTTTATCACTGAGCTATTCCACCCTCTAACTCCCCAGCAGTGCCTTTTAATAAGCAGATGTTTTTCATTTTGATGAAGTCCAATTCATCATTTTTTTTCCTCTTATGATTAGCGCTTTTTGTGTCCTCTCTAAAAAGTATTTTCTGGCTATGAAGGTCATGAAGGTATTCTACATTTTCTCTTAGGAAATTTGTAGTTTTAGCTTTCATGGCTAGATCTTCATCCATCTCAAATTACTGTTTGTGTGTGGTGTGAGGTAGTGGTGTTTATTTTATTTATTCATATGGATATTCAGGTGTCCTAGCACCAGTTTTTGAAAAAGCTCTTCTTTTCCCACTGAATCTTCTTAGCACCTTTGTCAAAACCCAATTGATCAGGTGTGTGTGTGTGTGTGTGTGTGTGTGTGTGTGTGTGTATTTCTGGGCTCTCTATTCTGCGGCATCGACCTCTTTGTCTGTCTTTTTATTAATACAGCACTGTCTTGATTGCTGTAGCTTTAAAGAAAATCTTTAAATCAGTGGATAAATGGAGTCCTTTAACTCTTCCCTTTTCAAGATTGCTTTGTCTCTTCTAGGTTCTATCATTAGGTAAATTTTAGAATCATCTTGTTTCTGGGGAAAAAAAAAAGCTTTTTCTTACCAATGAAAACATATTTATTTGACTGAGTTAATTGGGAAGAATTGATGCCTTAATAATATTAATATTCAATATAATAATATTGGTAGTATCAATAATGATATTAAATTTAAAATCCAAGACTATTGGCTTCGCTTGAGTTGCCATACAAGATACCACAGCCTGGGTGGCTTAAACAACAGAAATGTATTTTCTCACAGTTCTGGACTCCAGGAAGTCTAAGATTAAGGTGTTGGCTGCAGTGTCTGTTCCTGGCTTGGTGACGGCCACCACGGTTGTGTCCCCACATGGCAGGGAGAGAGAATTCTGCTGTCTTTTTCTTCTTATGAGGCACTAACCCTATAGATTAGAGCCTCACCCATATGACATCATTTAACCTTAATTACCTCCTAAAGGCCATGTTTCCAAATACAGTCGCGTTGGCTGTTTAGGCTTCAACATACAACGTTTGGGAGGATCCAGTTCAGTCTACAGCAACTATGTTGTATCTCTTTATTTATTTACGTCTTAGTTTAACTCAGCCATGTTTTATAATTTTCAATATAGTGGTCTTGTACATTTTTGGTAAATTTATTCCTAAGTATTTAAGGTTTTAATGTTATTTTAAATGTAATTTAAAATTTGATTTTCTAGGTTTTTTTTTTTTTTTGGTTCTAGGATATATATAAATATAGTTGATTTTCATACACTCCTCCCTTAAGGGGCATTTCTGAAGGTATACTTGGCTGTGAAAACCTGATTTAGAGGAACTTGATAATGTCTAGCAAATGAGAAAAAAGCATTTGATTTTACAGCCATCTCTTTAGAACTAGGCTGAAGTAGCCATCCAATTCTTAACTGGCAAATTCCAGACCCAAGGAATGAACATCACTTTATTTTAGTGAAGTAGGCATGCTTCCCTTTCCTCAGAGTAGCCAGAATCACCCCTGACACACCCTGACCATTCAGGGTGGTTCCTGTCCAGGATGCTGTTGCTGACACATAGGACAATAAGACACGGTGTTTTCATCTGTTATATGTAACTGTCCACGTGGGCAGCCATCTGGTCCAGTGGTCTAGCTCCTTAGCCAAGGACACCATCGTGGTGCCATATATTTTCATGACAGATTCAGATTTTAAGAAGCAGAAAGCATACCAAATATAAAAACATAATCATTTAAAACTTGCATAGTACATATCTAGAGATATAAACTTTCTGGGTAGCCAGGGCAGGCGACTATCCTTTTTTATTTCTTTAATGGATTAAAGGCAGATTTGATAAACAGGGAACCACAAAGAGAAGACATACTCAAAAACCCCAACAAATCTTTACAAAAAATTTAACTCTGTGGTCATGGTATTTCTGATACACTCACCTGGGGCAATTTTGGGACTCCTCTGTAGAAGAAAATGTATATATAGGTCATGTATGTAACCAGGTAACTTTGCAAAGGAAGACCGAGGTTAGGCGCAATCTGGGCTTTCCTAAATGACGTCCGACACTTCCCTGGGAAATACTGCACAGAAGCACGGAAGATGCAGCCCTCGAGTTTCTCATCCATTTGGTACTCAGGGCCAACTTCTCTATTTAGGTGAACTCACCTGGTGTCTTCAAATAAAGTGTCCCACTAAATACTAAAGACAATGCGAACTCCCCACAGTATGTTTGCATAGTGTGACTCTTACTGTCCTAAAATAACCACAGGGACACACCACAGTGAACTCATTGTAATCTTCTGTGAAGGAACGCTTGGCGATGCACTTCGCATTCTTAGGGTTTGTACTGTTGCTAGATGCCTTGGTAAAGACAGAATCGTAAGAGGCGGTCCGTTCAGCCTGGTGATGTTTATTTAACTTCTTTTAGTTTATCCTCTGGAGAAGCTTTTGATTCCGAAGAGACACGGGACATAAATCCATCAGCAGGGATTTAGGGCAAATTAGGTTTAATAGCCGCAGAGTTGCAATTTTGCCACTGTACTTTCTAAATATCCACTCCAATTTGCTAATACAGTGTAGATGAGTTGGAAGATGATTCCAGACTCCCCTGTCGAGAGTTTTATATATTTAAAATCTCTTTAAGGTCAGAAGCTAAGTGTGCATAGTTACAAAGGGCCTTTAACCTCATAGGATAATAATACAATTTTACGGTCCAGGGGAAGAATTTTTCTTCTAGTTATTAAGGCTGAAGAATGAACCTTGGACCCAAAGAAAACATGCCTAAGGAGTGAAAAACGTGGCTACTGTTCATATCCCAACAGCAGAGCTGCCACAGGGAAGGCAGAAGATAAAAGTAAGAAAAAGAAAACAAAAAGGCTTCCAACAGACAATTCACACATGTCACAAAAATCCACCCTCCTGTGTCTGAAGTCACACATATGTCTCTGTATTTCTATATTTAGGCTTATCTTTGCAATATCTATGATTGTGAAGCTATAGAGTTTTTCATTCAAACGGGCATTTGCAAACAATATGCTTCCATTTGTAACACCCATCCTTTCAAATCATCCAGATGCTGTGTGCTCTTTCTTAGTCCACTAATTTATGTGATTTGGAAGTGTCAGATTAAAGCCTAATTCGACAACCAAATTTCCCTGTAAATGTAATTAGAAATACAAGGCATGAGGCAACCATACGGCAGCTCGAGCTGAGTTAAAACTATCTACACATCCTAAAACTTTTACTCCTTTTCGTTTGCCTCATCCATGTCTTATATTTAGATATGTATTTCATTTCCATCAACAATAGAATTATTTTCATGCGGTACTGAGCTCTCTTAAAATATAACGTCAAATCTACATGGCTTTCATCAAGGTTTTATGAAGAATGCCACGTGACCACTGCAGACAGGAGAAAGTCACACAAGCATGGGGGTAGACTGGGTAGATGTACTGTGCTTGAGTTTGTGTATTAGTTAAGGTACCATTGGCTGAGACAGTAGAGACATCCCCATATCTAAGTAATTAATCTTAAAGGAGTTAATTTTTCTCCTACGCTGAAGCCTAAAACAAGTGTTAGTGATGAGGGGTTGCTCTCCTCCATGTGGGGGTTCTGGGACCCAGACTCCTTCCATCTTGTGGCTCCTATCATCCTCAGCTTGTGATGGCTAAGGTCACCATCCTCACTTGTATCAGGCAGGTGAATGTTGCAAGAATACGATGGACAGGGAGCAAGAAGGAGGTTTTTCCTGGCCAGGCTGGGAGCCGGCACGAGTCAAGTCTCACATTTCATTGGCTGGAAGTTAATCACGTGGGCACATGTAGCTGTGAAGAGGGATGGGAAATGTCATCTAGTTTGGGGCCCTGAAGAACAGGGATGCCTTCTCATTTAAGGTAGCCATGCTTATTTTGTGTTAAATCAAAATAAATAACAGACTCTTTCATGAGAAAGCATTCACATAAAATATGAGGGTGAACATTTCTCTGGTGGGCTCATCGGAATTTCAGAGCTGAGACTACGTTGTCATGTTTTCTCTCTCATGAGGAATGCTCCTTAAAGAGGTGGTGTGGTATGATGGAAAAAGCACTAGACCCAGATTCATAAAATCCGAATTGTTTTTTCCATCTGCTGCTGATTACTTGAGTGACCCTAGGCAAGTCACTTTCTGGGCTTCATTTTTTTCTGATTGGTAAAATTAGAGCATTAAATTGGATTGCTAAGGTTCCATCCAAATGCTAACAGTCTGTGATTCTCTGCCTGTGTTTTGTTTTCCTATATTACGTTATATCTATAATTAGTAGAATATAAATGAATAGTTGTTACCTATGCTCTATAGAACTATTATTTTTTTCTTTCAATCTATGGGGCTTTTGTGAGTGTTTGATAAAAGTTTTGCCTTTTCCCCTCTGCATACCAAGGCTCTTAAAGATTTCTCTACTTTCCAACTTCCTCACTGCCTATTTTTTGAGGAACAAAGGCTAACAGAGATACCACCTGTCCTGATATCTGCCCATTAACTCATTACAGTCTTAGGTTTGTAGGACAAACTGGCTCATGAAGCTTACTAGCCGTCATCC
This sequence comes from Vicugna pacos, assembly GCF_048564905.1. NCBI lineage: Eukaryota > Metazoa > Chordata > Mammalia > Artiodactyla > Camelidae > Vicugna > Vicugna pacos. The sequence continues at coordinate 2,953,070 of NC_132999.1, read as the reverse complement.
GTGAGGACAGGATAAGGAGGTGACGCTGGGTCTTTTCAATCCCCAGCTCCACACAATAGATGGGATAGTGTTGTGCATCAAAATGTTTCCTGAAGGTCTTCGCCTTCTCTCAATCCAAAAACAACATAGAAAACAGATTTCACAATAAGCTTTCTTCTCTTTTTTTCTAATTTCTTAATTCTTTTCCTTCTACGGGTACAGATGTGTGCACGCATGCACATGTATGTATGTGTTTTAAATAAATTACTCTCCAGTTTCCTTCACTCTTCAGCATATTCGCAGCTCCAATATTCTCAACAGAGGAATGAGCAAGATTTTTTTCCACTTAATTCTTCCAGATCTTCCTCATCCTGCTTAATTCTTAAAAAAAAAAAAGCAAAAAAGCAAAAAAGCAAAAAATGATGTTCCCATGTTAATAAATGTATGTAGGACATGATCTGGAAATTCTCCCGCCGACTGGCAAAAGACAGTGTGCTCCTATGCTTCATTTTCTTGATCAGAAAGAATGTAACCGTGGTCCGTGGATTTCACAGCATTTTCTTTCCTGCTAGTGGGAAAAAACAAAAACAAAATAACACGATATATTTCCATTGGCAGGGCAAGGATCACAGTGGGAGTCTGGGGTTTCTTCCTTCACAATCCTCTGAGAATATTTACTTATTTAATTCCCAGTAGATTCAGGGGAATATGGATCTGTTCAGACACCAGGTACCCCATTATCTGCCTCTCTCAGAGAAGTTCAAAACACTTTACCGACATAGACTTACCCGCCCTATAAGAAGTAAAGCTGCCCTCATTTTGCTGATGGGAAAAGTGGAACGCTTGAGTGTAAGTGACAAACGCAGAGCACGTGGTAGAGCAGAGAATTGTACCCAGGGCTCTGGAGAGCCGGCTTCTTGTTCTCACAACTAGATACGACTTCTTCTGAAGCTGAGGATGCATCTCAGTTTTTTTTTTAAAGATAGTTTATTTTATTTTTAAGGCACAGAGAGACTGCTGAAGAGACAGCAATGAAAAAAAAATTTAGAAGTCTTACTTAGACAGTTTTGAATGATACATATTGTTAGAATGTGAAAAATATCTCCCACCTGGAACAATCCAAAAGGCTGAAAAGCTGTGAAATGATAAACAAACAGCAGCATAGGAAATGAAAGATATTCAAGGGGATTTTTAAAAAAAAATAGAAGTAGCTATAAACACTAAGTTTGAAAATGAAACTATCCCAGCCTCTTCTAAATCCATGTGTTCATTGCTGATTCTCACCAGTGAAAACCTATGTGGAGGCTTTGGACTAGACATGTTCTCTGGGCATCTGTCTCTCCATCAGCGTATTCCCAGTGTGATCTTTGTCATCTGATACTTTCATTTGGACAAGGTAGGCGTGCATCTTAAGCAAAAACCAAAACATGCCAAACGTGATGAACTGTTTCAGTTTTGAAAACATTAACTTAGGTAAGCTTTTCCACAATAAGGTATTAATAATCTTCTGTCCGTGATATGAAGCAACTTTAAATGATTGATTAATAGCTCTCTGATGCCAACAGCGATAACAGTGCATGTACATGTTCGTTGTTGTGTAGGCAGATAGAGAGATCGTGATTCAAATAAAAATTAACCTGTAATTAATAAAGAAGCACATGCTGAAGTCAAATATTTGTGCCTCGAGCCCTTAAAGCCAGTGAACATATAAAGCTTGTCAAGTATTTTTAGTTTTACTCAGAGAGCAGTACTTATAAGATGAAAGAAAAAGTACAAAAGGGTGGCTTTGTCAGGAAAAGATGTGCTTTTAAAAACTAGCCCAATAAAATCATGCAAATAAGCAGATTTCCATAAGTCCCAGGCTGGAAAAAACATTACTCCGGGCTTAGAGGGAACCAGAGATGCTTCACTTGGCTTCTCTCCACTTTCTTCTCATTTGTAAGGCTGTCGTCAGCGGAGACGTCCTGAGTTTTTGGACTCCTATTGTGAAAGCAGTTGGAGGAAGTGATGGTTCAGGCCTGGGCGACCATGGTGAAGTGTGGGGTGGGGAGGCCCCTGCAAATGTTGGGGACCAGTAAGACTTTAAGAATGTTTATGGAATTTTTCAAGTCCATCGGGAAGAAAGAGGATACAGAACACAGCTGCTGGAAGGATGTACAGCATTGCAAACCTTTTAGTAGGTTTCGCTTACCAGCTCCTACAAGAATTCATTCTCTTGGTCTGTAACTGGCCTCTGTCTCCCACAGAGACACCAGGGTATCTGTTTCTTTTCCTTCACGGTTTCGTCTAGAACCTGGAGCCAGTCTGTCACTGCCGAATTCTATTTTCTCTTTGATTTACTCAGTTAAGTTCTACACAGCCCAGAGGAACGCAGTGTGTGATGATGATGACCAGGATGGAAATCGCAAATTGGCCGTGAGGTGCATTGTGGTTTTTGTAACACAGTGGTTCTCAAAGACCGGTCCCTGGGCCAGCAGGCTCTGTACGTGGGGATGTACTAGGAATGACATTCCTTGGTCCCTGTCTCAGACCTGCTGAATCAGAAAGCCTGGGTGTGGGGCCCAGCAGCCTGTATTTAAGAAGACTTCCCGATGATTCTGATGCCCACTGAAGTAGATCTGCTGTCAGGAGAACCAAGCAGGACTCCTGGGGCCACCTGGCCTCTGGGAGGACCAAACCAAATGGGGTCTTCAGAAGGTTCAAGTCTTGGGGCTGAGATGAAGGTTCTATACCTGTGGACTCAGGCAGCATTTTAGGACCAGGTATGCTAATCTTTAAATCAAATATAATTTTCATTTTGAGAGTTTTATTTTCCCGCCTTGAAACTGTCCCCAGTGTTCACTCTGGGCGTAAGTGGTGGCCGGCTGGGAGCAGCCCCATTTCCCAGAAGATGCTGTAGAAAAACGGCAAATGGAGTTTCTTGCAACTTGTTTAAGGCAGCAAAGCAAGTCCCTCAACTGAAAGTCCTCTCATTTCCTTTTCTAGCTGAGACTGGGATTACAGACATGGGTTGGATTCCTTTCACAGCCCAGCAGGCCCACTGGATGTGTTTGGTTAGGCAGAGGGGGGTTTGGCAAATCAGGTTTTGTACACTGTTTGGAGATCACCAGCCCTTCAAATGCTGCATCATTGACCCCAGTGTGAAATCTACGTCTTGTAAAAATGGAGCATTTGTGAGGTAAATGTAAAATTACCCTAATATTCATAAACAAATAACTGTTTCTATCTCTCCATCAGTCTATTCTCAGTGTTATCTTTGTCATTTGTGCAGAAAGATGTGGAGAAGAGAGATGGACGTGATACCACAAGGGTGGCACCGAGCATGGTGAACACCCAGTGCAGGGCAGGATCTGGAGTCCCCACCGTGCCAGGCACCAGCCCGTGAAGGATTGATGGTGCCCTGGGGAGGGGACAGGGTGGCAGGGATGGAGCGGCACTGGGGTGTTTACCAGTAAGTATGAGCATTTTGGTGCATATATGCTCTGCAGTTGTCCTAACTCAAGAGAAAAAAAAATAGGCAAAATTAACAAAAAATACTGTAGGATGAAAAGATTCTATTAATATTGAAATTTCAACCTTGCTGCTATCTCTTGGGTGGGGCCTGAGTGTGGATTGCATGGTCTTCAAGCTTGTTTGGCAAACTTGTGTTTTCTCTTATTTGTACTAATTACCTTGTATTGTAAGTATCTGTTTATTTGCCTTCATCTTCCACTGGACTGTATACTCCTAGAACACAGCACTCGTTGTTTCCCTCCCCTCTCCCCTCCACACCTTCTTTCTTTTATGGCCCTACCATCTACAGTGTCTGATACAAAAAATGGTTTTGAATGAGTGAATGAACAATTCTAAACTGACTAGATCTGGTTACTAAGAGCTGATCAGCAATGGACAGAGGAGAGATGCCTCTGGTCCCATCACAGGATAACACTGGCTTTGGGTTCTCGATGAAACCATGAAGGAAAAGAAACAGTTACTTTGGCCTCTGTGAGAAACAGAGACAAGCTATAGAAACCAAGAAGAGAAGGAATTCTTGTAGGAACTGGGTACCAGAAATGGCATCTTCACTGGGGAATCAGGATGTTTCAGAAAGGAGTAGGGCCCAGCTCAGACAGAACGTGGGACCTGGTGGGAGGAGGGAAAGGATGGGCAGAAAAAAAAAACAAACTAACAAATAAATCTCTCTTCTCCTTAGCTGTCTGGTATGGTTTGTAGGGAAGCTAGATTTGAGTAAGGAATAGCCTAGTGGAGTCATAAAGGAACTGGGGAAAGATGCCTTTGGTCCAGGGACAGACGAGACCTGGGAGGAGGGTTACATTCAATCTGGAACAGAGAGTCTCTAGAGAGAACTTTCTAGTTGGAGCACAGACAGCATCTATGTGTGCTACTCACCTGTGTAACACTGATTGTCTAAGAAATAGTCCTGTTTGTACCATAATTTTTTTTTAATTTAAGTATAGTTGATTTACAATGTTGTGTTAATTTCTGGTGTACAGCATAGTGATTCAGTTATATAGATAAATTCCTTTTTGTATTCTTTTTCATTATAGATTATTACAAGACATTGAATATAGTTCCCTGTGCTGTACACTAGAAACTTGCTGTCTATCTATTTCGTATATAGTAGTTAGTACCTGCAAATGCCCAACTCCCAAGTTATCCCTCCCCCTCTTTCCTCCCTGGAAATCATAAGTTTGTTTTCTATGTCTGTGAGTGTGTCTCTGTCTTATAAATAAGGTCATTCATGTCACTTTTTTAGGTTCCACATGTAAGTGATATCGTGGTATTTTTCTTCCTCTTTCTGGCTTACTTCACTTAGCGTGACGATCTCCAGGTCCAGGGTTACAAACAGCTGGCCTGTGCTGACATTGACTTTGAGTAGGAGGGCCTTGTACGTCACAGGCAGTTACTGAGTGCTTGTTGAAAGGATGCATGAATCATGGCAAAGGCTACATGTCACAAGTCACTGGTAAGAGCCCAATAATCTTAGCAGGCAGGGGCCTGTTTCATCACCAATCAGCAGCCCTAAATGCCCAGGTGACTAAACCAGAGAAAACAAACTTTTGATTAGAACAAGGAAGCACTTCTTCAAACATTAGTTTGATAAGACATGGTAACTGGCTATTAAGAGAAATAATGTTCATCATTTGCAGAAGATTTGGAGGAAGACAGAAGACCTCATGGATTCTGGAGAGTGTTTTATCTTCCTAGCCCGAGGCAGCACTCAGGTGCTCTCCATCTAGAACTTGGACATTTCTCAAGACCTTTTGGAGTGTGCTGTGATTCAGTCAATGGCTTCCTGTCTCTCACCTCCTCCCCCGCAGCCCCACCTTTATTTCTCACTCTTTCTCTTCCTTCCTGCCCAATACTGGCCACATCTCTGATCTTTCTGTTACTTTCACATCAAGATCCTTCTTAACATGTGTCCCCAGACCTCTCTTTTCTGGTTTTGGGGGATGTGGCAACTGGGCTCACTGTGCCCTGACTCCAGCCCCAGCCTCACCCGACTGGTGGAGCTCGTGAAATGCATTTCAAACAGTCTGTTCAGCCCAGGACTGGAGGACGACCTGGGACTTGGCTTTGGTAAGTGCAACCCAGAGGGAGCCGGTGGCACAGGAGGCAGCCAGTGGTAAGCAGCAAGGAAGGGCCACACCCAACGCGGCAGTTTCCCTAGAAGGGGACACCCTCCAACTCAGTCACTGCAGGCACAGTGATCGGCTTCCGCTGTTTGGATGTGTAAGTGTAAACCCCACAATTGAACAATGGGAGCCCAGGGAGCACCTGGGCAGCAGATGTTGATTTTAGCATTCATTCACTCTCCACTGGTGCCCCTAGGTCTCCCCACTCTTAAAAATTCAATGTCAGGAATGTAAATTGGTGCAGCCACTATGGAAGACAGTGGAGAAATCTTTGTGGTGCCTTAAAAAATTAAAACTAGAACCACTGTATAGTTCAATAATCCCACTTCTGGGTGTATCTCTGAAAAAAGTGGAGAGATATCTTGAAGAGCTATCTGCAACTCCATGTTCATTGCAGTGTTATTTACAATAGCCAAGACATGGAAACAACCTAACAGTCTATCAATGGATGTATGTACACATACAATGGAATATTGTTCAGTCTCAAGAACGAAGGAAATCCTGCCATTTGTGACAAGATTGGCTAAACTTTGAGGACATGATGCTAAGGGAAATAAGTCAGACAGAGAAAAACAAATACTGTATAATCTCACTTACGTGTGGGATCTACAAAGCTGGAATGCATAGAAGCAGAGAGTAGATTGCTGGTTGCCAGTTGTGAGGAGGTGGGGGAAATGGGGAGACGTTGGTCAAAGGATAAAGTTAAATAAATTCTGGGGAATCTGATGTACAACATGTTGATTAGGGTTAACAATACTGTACTGTATACTTGAAAGCTGCTGAGACAGTAAATCTTTAAAGTTCTCATCACACACAAAAAAATGGTAATTGTATGAGGTGATATGTGTTAATTAATGTTTTTGTGTTAATCATTTTCAAATCATCAGTTGCGCATCTTAAATTTATACAATGTTACATGTCACTTGTATCTCTGCAATGCTGGAAAGAAAAGAATCCAGTGGCTTCCCGCTTCCTCGGGGGCATCAGGTCCACTTCTTCCCCATCACTTTAGCCTTTCCTCTTGGGATGGCACCTGCTGCCCTGAACGCCTCTACCCACCCCTCCTCTCTTCCACCCCCACCTGAACTCACCAGTCTGTCTTCTCTCCACTGTGCTCACTTTTCCAGTGAATGTCTTTGAATCTTTTTTGAATCTTTTATCTTTGTGTTCCATGCACTGTCTGGAACGTGGACACAGAAGGCACTCAACAAATGTGGTTGTTAAATTTGAATTTATTGAAATTGCATTGCCGTCCTATCCCGAGCTGTCATCTCCTCGCTCTCCGTCTGAGATGTGTCCCCAGCAGGTCATTGCTGCAGTCCCGGCCCCACACCCACCACCTGTGAACCCCTGAACAAGTCACTTCACCTTTCTGAATCCGGTTTCTGACTGCGTCACAAGAATTGTAGCAGTTTTCTCTTCCATGTCTCAAAATACTGTTAGGATTAAGTGAGAGAATGTGGGAGAAAGGGTTTTTATGATCTGGAAAATGCCATCTATTGAGAGTACTTCTTTTTGGTAAAATCGGTTTGAGTTCATGACTGACAATTGTTTAAAATAATACTTTGCCCAGATAACTTGCATCCTTGCACTATGAGAGAGGGCATCCTTTTTAGAGTCTAATTCTGCTCAGTGAGGAATTACTCAATGTCTGTTATGAATCTAGCAAGTTCGTATACATTGTGGAGGTTTCAAAAGAGGTATAAGAAATGATTGTTTTGTGAGAAATTATGACATAATTAGAGGGTACATCCAACTCTGATGCACTGTCTACCTGGGGTTTAGTGCCTGGTTCTTAGACTCTGGAACTAGACTTCACAGACCAGTAAAATTAAAAAAAACAAATGAATAAAACAAATTGGGAAATGACATGGAGCTGTCAGTTCTCAACCTGCCTCATGTCTTCAATAGTTTTAAAATTATATCTGGAGTTTATATGTAATAGCATGAAAAAAATTTAACATCAGTGAAGGTCTATAAAAAGTTAAAAACCTGACCCAACTGAGCTTTATGAAAAACATAAGATGCTGCCCTGGTCTTTTTCACTTCACTTGGAGCCCCTCCGTGCTTTGTTAGGGGCCGGGAACGGGGCACCAGCGCTGAGCAGACACGGCGGCTGCCTGGGAGGGGGCCCCCTTGCTCTGATAGTGATCGCTTCTCGTTAGGTCCGTGGGAGCCTTCCCACAAGGGCCCGAACCTCTCTAGATTCCGTTCCTGTCTGTGAACCAGAGGGGCTGAACCGTGCTGTGCTAGAGGCTACGATACATGCTAGCTACGTGTGGCCATTTAAATTCCAATTAAATTAAATTAAATTAAAAATGTAATGTCTTGGTTGTTGGCCATGTTCACATGCCTCCTAGCCACAGGTGGCTAATGGCAATGACAAAGGACAGTTAGGGTTAGGCCATATCAGCCCTACAGAAAACTGTCTTCGATGGTGCTGGACTAGAAGACCCCTGAAGTTTCCTTAATTTTAAAATTCCAGGATGTTTGTGATTACGTGTCAGCCCTGCTCAGCCTCCGAGTCTCAGTGTGGCTTCACCCACAGTGAAGTTTTTCATTTGCCTCCTAAATCTGAATGGTGATGATAATTCTTATCTATTTCTGACGAATGGAAGGATACCATAAACCTAAGACATATTACGGTTTGACTGTAAATGGTACTTAATTTGGTTAAACCGAAGTCTCGTATTCAGTCCTCTGCGTCTATCTGAGAGAGTCTCCTCTATTTGAATACCCACTGTTTCTAACCACACCAGGTATTTCTCGCTTTTTTTCTCTTCTTTCTTTTTTTTTCCTTCTTTCTTGGTTTGAGATTAATCTCTCTTAACATTTTCACAATCTTATGGGAAAAACCAATCTAAATGATAAGTAGGTCCTTTTTTCTTCTTCAATCTACCATAAAGTTGCCAGTGTGTTGTAAAAGCCACTATTTCTGTAGAACTTGTGTAAACGCTGCTTTAGACTCCATCTGCTGAATCAGTCCCAGCCGCTAACCAGCATTGTCGCGAGGTGTGTCATCATCGGGGACGTGGAGGGGGCACCGACCGGGATGACTTGGCAACATGCGGTGCCACATAAATGGAGCCATTGTCAGTGCCCGTTGAGGGGACAACCGAGGCCACTGCAATTCCGTGTGAAGTTGGAGATGAGGGGGAGTGCACAGGGCTCGCTTTCCGAATCTAAGAGAAGACAGTCAGAAAAAAATTAAAGCAATGTCCAGATTTCCAAGACATTAAAAAAAAAAAGAAGTTGAAAGAAACAAGTATGAGAGGGGGAGAAAGAAAGAGAGAGAAGTCAGTGGTCCCTAAAAATGGCTCAATAAACTCTCTTACCCAAATAAATGACAATTTCTGGACATCGACGCCTCTCCGCTCAGTATCCTTTCTCAAACTTTATCTTTTTCTGAGCAAGCTGAAGTTACAGAGACACCACCAATCTCTCTCACACTCGAGGGAAGTATAATGAAACAAAAGCTGAAGATACCTGGCTGTGATAAATATTCAGCAGTTGGCAAGAGTGTTTTGTGAAGTCCAGCTTCACAAACTGCGGTCACAGACTCTGACCTCCATGCCTGCTCAGACTCTGCCTCTTGTCAGTTCGTGTTGCTGCCCACAGAACCACGCCGCCCACGTGCTCTGCTCCGAGCAGGGAAACTCTGCCCCCGGAGTGGGCTTGTGTCAACATTTTTATTGCAAATTCCCCATTTTCTGATCATTAAAAAGCTTTCGGCACAAAAGTAACTTCGCAAGAGTTCAGACTTTGAAAGGATTCATTTAATGGCTTAAAAATAACACTTGGGCCACACCCATAATTTAAAACCTTCTAGCTGGCTTTGTGGCCTGGGCTTTTTCAAACTGCGTAAACTTAAAACACGAAGGGACTCAGGACTTGGAGCAGGTCCAAAGAATGGTTTTTCGTGTTTGGTGAACTGGAATGAGGTTCCTTAATGGTAAGTTTTACTTGCAGAAATGAAATTGTAGGCTCAATTTAGTTGGAATGTTGTCTAGCTTCAGCTGGAAAGGGGTCTCTGAATAACTTTCTCACCAGGTTACGTCGGAAGAAGGGGTGGGCCAAGGACAGCTTGCATAATTTGGAGGGCCCAGTGCAAAGTGAAAATGCAAGGCCCTTTGCTCAAAAATTATTAAGAATTTCAAGATGGTGAGAGCAGAGCATTAAGCCAACGTGGGGCCCTTCTAGGCATGGAGGCCGTGTGATGGCACAAAGCCAGCCCCAGCTGGGCTCCCTTCCCCCCTCCCTCCATCCCTCTATTCCTCCATTTTTCTCTTTCTTTCTCTCTTTTTTGTTGACATATAGTCAATTTACAATGCTGTGTATTGTGTGGTGTACAGCAAGGTGATTCAGTTACACACACACACACACACACACATATTCTTTTTCTTATTCTTTTTCATTACATGATACTGAATATAGCTCCCTGTGCTGAACAGTAGGGCCTTGTTGTTTATCTATTTTATATATAGTAGTTAGTATCTGCAAATCCTGAACTCCCGATTTATCCTTCCCTCGCCTTCCCCCGTAACCATAAGTTTGTTTTCTTTTCTTTCTTTCTCTCTTCCTTCCTTCCCTCTTTCCTTCTTCTCAAGATTTTCCAAAGATTTTGTTATTTCTAAGACACTATCTGTAAGCATCACTGGCTGAAGTATAATTTGCACACAAGTACAGTTGCTTTAATCGCTGTGGTCTTAATTCTTTCACAAAATACGGATATTCCCAATGTCCTTTCCAAATCTGTTTAACAGCAACAATGAAAACACTTAAGAGAAAGTGGTTTTCTAAAGCTGGTAACATGTTTTCATATCTATTTTCAAATGTGAGCTTTAAATGATCCCATGAGGTTACTGGACTAAAAGAAACCCATTTTTCAGATTGAGGTGTTGAGGCTCCACTATAAGATTAAATGGTTTGCATAAAGCCTTTCAGGTCTTTATGGGTAGAACCAGGATCAGAATTTCACTCCCTTGACATGTAATACTGTTCTGAATAAAAGGGTGCCACGTATCACAAAGCTTAAACACCAAAAGTCAGGAAACCTTGGACCAACAAAAATAGAAAAATTATGAAATGAGTTTTTTTTTCATAATTGGACCAAACTAACTCATTATAAAGATGTTAAAAGATTATGGTTTTACAAAACTTCTTCTCTTTCAGGAGACCAGTCGTACCTACAGTCTGGCTAAATGCATGTGATGTGATGTCATGCTGTACCTGGGCTTGTTTACGTCTCGCTAAACAAAAGAAATGGGAGGAGCTGTCCATGGACCGTTGCGTACTAAGAAAAACTTCGGGAAAGACTAGATAACAGAGATTTGAGGTCTGAGGCTCATATTTGTTTACTGAAATAGTGTGGGCCCTACAATTCTCAGTGCATTCCATGGACCGTTAATAATGCGTTATTTAAAAAAAAGAGAGAAGCTCTTTTTGGTCAATTAAGTTTGGGGAAACAATGACTTTGACAAAGTTAAACAGCTTCCTAATTGCAGGACACCGCAAACCTTTAATGAGTCACTGTGATTTGTGACTCTTCAAGAGGGAATGCAGCTTTTCCAAACTTACTTGACCACAGAACATCTTACCTCCTTTTTTTTTTTTTAAGTTCAAAGAATCCCAAGGGGCCAGTGCTCTGCAGAACACACTTTTTGAAGGGAGGTTTTAGATTAAAGAACCAACATAATTGATGATCGTCCTGTAGTAGGTTCAATTGTGGCCCTCCAAAAACATGTCAGCCTGGAACCTCAGAATGTGACCTTATTAGGAATAAGGGTCCAAATGTAGACATAATTAAGGTAAGGATCTCACAGTAAGATCCCCCTGGGCTCAGAGTGGGCCCTCAATCCAAAGACCAGTGTCTATCAGACGAAGGAGAGGGAAAGCTGAGACCCAAGAAACACAGAAGGTCACGTGACAGTGAAAGTAGAGATTAGAATCCTGTTGCCACAAACCCAGGAATTCCAGGCACCGAGAGGAGCTGGAAGAGGCAAGGAAAGGGTCCTCACTGGAACCTCTGGGTTTAACTGCAGCGCTAGGAAACCGAAGCCAGTCCCCTCAGTCAGACAGACGCAAGAGCGCCCTCCGTCAGTGCCGCTAGAAGTGGGGGCGGCCTTTGAAAATGGGAGCCTATTGTCAGAGCTCTCGTCGGAACTGCGTGCGCAGTTGCTCTTGGGAGGGTTAGCTTAGGACCCAGATAAATGGGACTGAGTGAGCTCCATAGAAAAGGCCAGAGCTGTCAAAAGTCCAACAGCTGTGGGAGAGAGGAATGACATGGCGGGACCGAGAGTCATCAGTGGGGCCCCTAACAATGTCACTCCTGTCTTCAGGACATTCTCCCACAGGTCTCCAAGTCGCCTGCGGGGTGAGACCCCTGCTCGCTCTCAGCGGCCCCGCCCCGGCCGCCCGGCCCTCACACAAGACTGGGAAACTGTCCAAGCCTGCTTTGTATTCTGATCCTCTAAGCACGTCCACGGTTTGCTCCCATTGCTCTTAGTTGAAGAGGGCACTTCTTTTCTTTGTCTCTCTGCTGCCTTTCCCCCCACATTGTTGCCTTAGTCATTTTTTCCTGACCTGTAATTGGGCAGCGTCATAAGGACTCTCTCCGGTTCAGAGCAAGGAGGAGCTGTGTTAAATAAACTACACTAGTCTCTAATTACTTGCATACTTATTGTGTATTAGCAGAAGTGGCTGCAATGTCAAAGAAGCTTTCACTCAATGGCTTTCACCGGGGAGCTTTAGAGGTGATGGCGGCCCAGGAGGACACTTGAGTTACGCTGGGTTTTGTGACTGCTGTTAACACAAAATAATGCCAGAGGGAGGCTGCAACTCATGCACTCACGACGCTCCTACTCCAGAGACTCAAAGAAGTGAGTCTAGCTGGACCCGCCCTTGTCAGAAGGTGATGAGAAGCCACGTTCACGGATCCCAGCGATTGCCGAACATTTGCCCCCCAAGCACCTTCCTCCATCCCACCAGCAGGGGGCATCCTGGCAGGGACTAAAATGGGGAGGAACGTGGGGTTGAGAAGCGGTCCTGGACTCCTGCTTGCCTGGTCTGTCCTCTGGTCCTACTGACAAGAAAGAAAATCGAAAGGAAAGGGAGACTGGCACCAGACCGATGTCACGGTGCCACCACAGAGAGCCGTATGGCTGGCAGCAGGGAAGTGATTCCAAGGTGGTGGAAGGGGGACTAGTAGAAAAGTTCCCCCCGTGGCTGACCCATAAATTTTGGAAAGCTTGGTGATCACCCTTATTAAAAAGGCAAAAATATGGGCCACGAAGAGGTTATTCCAAGTTCATCCTGAGGCACCGGGGCAGTACTGGAAAGTAAACTTCTGACTCCTGATCTCTGTTCCACGACGCCACTCTGGGATGAGTGGAGTCACCCCAGCCTGTCACCCGACTCGTAAATATCAGCAGATGACTCCACTTCCAGAATTCCTTCGCCTACTCCTCCTCCTTTAACTAAATGTCCATCCCGAACGAGAGTGCAGGAACAAATAGATCAGGCAGTGAAAGCTTTCAGGGACTTTGTGCAGGCAAGCAAGGAAGCCAAAAGGCAGTAGGTAGAAAAAGACCAGAGAAACATCTGGAAAAAATACCAGAGTGCGTAATTATGATAATGACTCCCAGAAAGGGCTCAGCTTAAGATTTCTAGGGTTTCTCTCTTCCTTATCTATTGTACACCCGCCCCCCCCACCCCCAACCCAAAGCAAAGCAGACATCTTTGCCTGGGCAACTCCTCCCACCCAGGCATAACTCCTGACCCTCTGCATCATTAAAAATGACAACTGCTTTATAAATCTTTCTAGAGTTACTTTCCTATTTTTTTTTAAATGTATTTATTTGCTTCTATCCTGCAGGGACTCCAGACTTTCTTTTAATGATTAAAGATCGAATAATTAGCTAACAGGCCTATCTGGAAACTGACACCCTTTAGAGATAACAGTTCCTTTCTTTGAGACGTGGTCAGGAGAGCCCGCTCTGGGCTGTTTTTGAGCAAGACAGCCCCTCTCTTGCGAGGTTCAAAACACATCCTTTGCCCTCCTCAGTCAGTGCTTGTTAAATCTCTGCTGCAGTGAACCTGCCCATATTTAGATCAAACATCCAAGAAAAAAATCTGAAGGAATGGAGGCTAATTCGAGAATGTAAGATCCATTAAACTATCCAAGTATGCATGAACTGGAAAAAGTGGATCCCATACACCGAGCCATAGCCCTTAGCTGTTAGCAGGTGTGAGTCAGTCAGCTGTACAATTCATTTGTCTACCTAATTGCACTGAAGATAGGCTTTTACTTTGCCTATAACATCTCTAATGAGTAGGTTTTCAGTTCGATCTAACTAATTAATTCTTGTTAACTTCCTTTGCATTGCTGTTCTTTTAATTTAACCAGAGACAGCCCAGAGTTGCTACTAGTGTTCGGTCTCAACTAGATTACCCCTATTCATTAAGGGCTGTAATTGTTGGTCGTACCCTTCCAAGCGGTCATTACAACCTCTGGCTTGCATATTGAATAACAGCAATTTCCTGACTCCAACAGACTCTGGCGTGAGGGAGGAAAAAATGCTAATAAAGAAAGAATAAATGATTCTCGACTCCATTCAGGGCTGTGTAGATTTCTTTTGCAGCAGAAATTGTGCTGAGGCTCCTTGCAGGCCCCCTACCTCCACCCCGAGCGAAAACAATAAGAACCAAGTGAAGCATTCCTGCTACTGTGATTACAGCATCCTAAAAGTGATTATATGGCTGCTGTAATCAGCTTCAATGAAAGCTGCCTGTTAGAGCTTCAATAATTACTCATTTCTGTTAACAGCTTGCTTTCAGTTTAGCACTTTGAGGCCAAGGGGGGGAAAAAAAACTTGGGGCATTTTAATAAAGGATCTCACTCACGTGATTTTTTTGGGGGGTGGGTGCTTGTGTGTGGGCAAAAAAGAAAAAAAAGCACATGTAAGTTTTTTGTCCCTTTTTCAATAGCAGCCCCCTTTCATTTTAAGCTTGGATTCTATTTAACCAGCAAAAGCACAAGTTCATACAGGGTTCAGTCATGTACTGAATGTTTACTGAAGGAGGCACAATGGTTTAAATAAAGTGGTGGTTTTAAATATTTTACCCATTTCTTTAAACAAATTGCCAATCCTTAAAGTCTGTGCTAAACACATTTCAAAAGCAAAATACCACCAGGATCTTTCGATGAAACTCTACGCTGAGTGTTTCATTTACTCTCCTTCCCTCCCCCCTCCTCCCTTGCTTTGGATGCATTTTATTATTTATTTTCCAGGAGCGAGCAAGTTCAGGAAAGTAAAATTTGTTCTGAAAGCCTTCACTGGAGGAAATAAAGCAAAAGAAGAGAATGTTCTAAGCCCATTGATGTCAGTTGCTTACAGCGGGGGTTATGCTCCAAGTTTTGGCGGTTCTGGGCAAGGTGTGACCCAGTAGATCAGAGTCTGTAGATCGTGACCCATATGCCTCTCCCAGATCTCACTGCCAGCATTTCTGAAAAGCAAACAAGTTCCATAAACATCATATTTTAAAAACTGGAACAATAGAGAGCTTGTTTTCATCAAAGACAGAAAGCAAGACTACTGAAACACAAAAGTCCTTTGAGCTCAGTTCTATCCAATAAATGTACGCTCCTCTCCTGCCCCAAAACCCATCACTCCAAACAGGGAACTCGGAAAACCTTTCAGGAAAGTTGGATTCTGCTATATTTCCATGCCTTCAAAGTTCAGATAAATTTGGGAAATCCTCAAAATTTGTATGTCGTTTCATGCCAAATCTAACCTTTTTGTTTTGTTTTGTTTCTTCACAACAAATAAAATCTAAAAACCATATCAAATTCAAATGCTGGTGCCTTCAAAATATGGCTGAGAAAGAACTCTTTCTTTAAAAAAAATTTTCTCGAATGGCTAAATGGTTAGTGAGGAAAGTCTAGTCATATTTTGAAAACTGTGGTATGAAAATATCATTAAAATGCCATAATAAAACAAAGAAAATTGTATTTTATCAATAGTAATAACCCTGTTGATTTTGCTTTTACTGATATTCTTTGAAAGGCTCAAATTTCACCTATTTCAAGATTTCACTGCATTGTCCTGCACAACACATAGCAAGAGGATGGCTCATGGAAGAAATAAACATCTTTCAGTAATATACATGACAGCGTTTAGAACAGAGTAACATACTCCACATTTCTGGACTTACTGATTTAATAGAATAAAGGAACATGTTTTCATTCATCTTTCTTCATAGCTATTCCACTGATTCAAATCTAAATTTAAGTTTTCATGTAAACCACATTTTTTTCTGGATGACACACCTCTGCCTCTTCCCTCATATCACCCTCAACTCTGATTTTGTTTCAGAGTGACGGCTCCTCCACTGGACCATCCATCAATGTTCATAGTTCAGCTGCCCTTCCCACTGACGTCCGGTGGGTTGAGTGGAGAGTGTGAGTGGGTTGGGGGCTGGGATGCAGAGTGGAGGGAGTGGAATAGACAGAGAGATTTTCCCTGTTGGTAGTTCAAGGCTGTTGTTTCAATAGTGCTTTTAACAACCTGACATCAGAAAGGCTAAGATACTCCAAAACCATGTGAATCTTTTCTTTACTTCCTTCCATATGGCCAAGACATGCTTGTCTCATTCTAATTTGAATTGTACCATTGTATTCTCCATTAGGTATTTTTCTGTACTTTTATAAAGAGAGGAAGAGGAAGCTAACCATTTGGGGTTCAAATAAAAATAGAATAGTCTCTTTTTAGATACACAAATTTTTAAAAAAAATAAAGTATAGTCAGTTACAATGTATCAATTTCTGGTATACAGGATAATGTTTCAGTCTTACATATACATACATATATTTGTTTTCATTTTTTATTATAGAATATTATAAGATATTGAATATAGTTAGTTCCCTGTGCTATACAGAAGAAATTTGTTTTTTTATCTATTGCATTTATAGTAGTTGGCATTTGCACATCTTGAAGCCCCAGTTTGTCCCTTCCCACCCTCTGTCCCCTGACAACTATAAGTTCGTTTACTATGCTGTAAGTCTGTTTCTATTTTATAGATAAGTTCATTAGTGTCTTCTTTTTTCTTTTCTTTTTTCTGTTTTTTTTTTTTTTAGATTCCACATATGAGTGATATCATTTCTTTCTCTTTCTGGCTTACTTCACTTAGAATGATGATCTCTAGGTCCATCCATGTTGCTGCAAATGGCATCATTCTTTTTTATGGCTGAATAGTATTCCATCATGTAAATATACCACAACTTCTTTATCCAGTCATCTGTTGGTGGACATTTAGGTTGCTTCCATGTCTTGGCTATTGTAAATGGTGCTTCTATGAACATTGAGGTGCATTTGTCTTTTTGAATTAGAGTTCCCTCCAGATAACTGCCCAGAAGTGGGATTGCTGGATCATATGGTAAGTCTATTTCTAGTTTTTTAAGGAATCTCCATACTGTTTTCCATAGTGGCTGCACCAAACTGCATTCCTACCAACAGTGTAGGAGGGTTCCCTTTTCTCCACACACTCTCCAGCATTTATTGTTTGTGGACTTTTGAATGATGGCCATTCTAACCGATGTGAGGTGATAACTCATTGTAGTTTTGATGTGCATTTCTCTGATAATTAGTGATACTGAGCATTATTTCATGTAGATACACAAATTTTTTGAAAAACAAGAATGTAACTTTAAGCACCAATTTTTGAGAAGCAAGAATGTAAATTCAAGAATGTAAGCTTTAAGACTTTTTATTTACACTTCTCTCTGTAAAGTTACAACTTAAACACAAAAGAGAGAGTTTAGATTTTTGGTTAGCACCTCTATAAAATGAACTATATGTGAAATATAAGATAATCAGGGTGACTGAAAGAATTTAAAAGGGTTATTTTTGGCTTCTGTTTAAGACAGCCACATTCTATCAAAATTTCAAGGAGTTGCCACCAGCATATACAAGTCAGGGTCATCCCGTACAGGCTAAGAACCTCAGCATGTGGTATTCAGTGCAACCTTGTACTCTTTGAGTGAGAAAATGGATAAGACGAGCCTTTGGAGTCAAAAGCAAGCAGATATTTGCCAGGGTGGTTTTCCCCTGAGATTTTTATACCATAGTTGAGTCCTGCAGCTTCTAATTTAGTGTTTCTTCTGGTTTCTAAACTAGAGTGTATTTGTCTTTTTTGAACTAGTATCATCCAGGTTTTTCCAATAAACTGCCAATTTTGATGGGATTCAGGTCTTTCAAGCCAGGGCATCAAGGAAGACAAGTAAACTGGTGATGCCCTGACATACTGTATTCTTAAGACACGAAGACTGGCTTCAAACCTTTTAGCAGAAGGAGATGATTAAGAAAGACAGGCTGGGTAGGTACTGAGAGAAAGTGGTATGTTAGCACTGTAGCTTCTGGCTACTTTATCAAATTACAGCATTAGATGAGCCTCTGTCTCCCAGTCACTCCCTCCACCGAATACCGGAATGCCCCAGTTGTTGGGAGCTGGAGGTGGCGCCGAAGCTCCTCAAAGATTTCAAGAGTGAATCTATTCACAATTAGTCATTTAATTTGAAAACTGAAGGCGCTGGACTTAAATCATCAGCATAAATCCTTGCTTAGAGGCAAAAATAGTATCTTTTCGATACCCTTCTGATCCTCATTATTGCCTGAGAATTGGCTCCCATTTTGGAACACCTGTCACCGTGCTCTGTGCTTCTACAATGCTTTAAATAAATATTTGCTTCATTTGATATTACTGATTTTTTTTACATTAATTAGAATATTTACTTTTGGAAGAACTATCTTACATGCAAATTTTTTTTTCTCCTGGAACCCCACTTCCCTCAAAGTTTTTCAGAGAAGGAAGTAAAATTTAAAATAGATACCTGTTGGTTTTAGATTGGCAGTAGGGGCCAAAGTCTTACTAATCTATGGAGGGAATGCCAAGTGTCTGTCATAAAGCTAGACCTTATCTTAACATTATTTATCTAATTTTTATAATGGCATCCTTGAGTATCCAGAGCTGACTTTTTATTAATGTTTCTGGCATTTTGTCCAAAAATCCCTAGAAAACTATTACATGCCTCCTACTTTATGAAAAATCCTTTTGGTTAATATATTTGTTACGGTGTTCTGCCTCCACGTCAAGATGTTGCTCTGACTGTTACAGTGTAAGGTTGAAATCTAATGGTAAAGAATGAATACATTGATGATATTGATATTGGTAACTGTGTGGCAAAGGGGACATTCTCATATGCCACTGGTGAGAGCACGTACAATGTTTTTTGGAGGGCAATTAGGCAGAATCTATCAAAATTTAAAAATTAAAAATTTTTCATTGTGACTTTAAAAGCTAAAGTATAGTTGCTGTACAATCTTATATAAGTGACAGGTGTACTAACATTTTTTTATGTAGTAATTTATATCGGGCTTTCACTGCTTTTGAACTGACAATGCTCCTTCTAAAAAAATTATTCTGCCAAAGTATCTGTACACGTTTGTAAGAAAATGTGTACAAGGATGCTGGTTGTCATATTATTTGTATTGCAAAAGAAAATTGGAAACAACCCAAATAGTCATCAATAGGAGAAAAGTTACATAAATATGGCACTGCCACGGAATAGAATGCAGCCATGAAAATGAATGAAAATGCTGTGGAAAGATGCCTGCAGAATACTGCTGAGTGAAAAAAAGCAGATTGAAGAAATTGGCATCCACAGTCTCAATTTTCCCACTGTCCATTTAAAATTCACATATGTGCATTGACAAAGGATCTAGAAGAAAACAAACTTCTCTTTACAGTGATTCCTGGGAAGTGGGTAAGGAGGGTCTGGGAGTGAATTTCACTTTCAACTTTATATCCTCTTATGTTGAGTAATATTTTTCAATGAGTGCTACTTAGTATGAAATATATTTATAATTTATTTTTCAGGATTTAATAAATAAGTTCATTGGGAACTTGTAGTTTTAAAATCTCTAACATCATTATCCATGGGATATTCCCCTTTAAATAATGAAAAAACATAGCTAATTACTAAATAAAGGACATTTGGATTGTTGGATTCTGGATTCAAATGAGACATGTAAGATGCTTCGTATCAGAACAGAACCCATCTAGAAACAAAAATAATCTTTTATAGTAATTTATCAATCACATTATTCATCTAGGTTGGTTCCTGGGGTTAAGAATCACGTAGGTTACCTTTTCAAAGAGAGTTTATTCTAGAGGATAAACATAGACTAGAATTTAAACTGAAATTTTAGTAATTGAGTTTCTAGAGACAGGTTTTTGTGTTTTCTCTGTGTCAATGTGCTTTTGTTTGCAAGTAAGAAAAAGCCAATCAAACTGACTTATACAATGAAAAGGACCGAGTGAATTAAGTTAAAACAAAACAAAACAACAGAGGGCAGATCTATGGCTTCAGATGAGGCTTAATCCAGAAGCTCCAAAGTACCAGCAAAGACCCAGAGCCTTTTTATTCTGTCTCTGCTGTTCTTTCCATGGTGTCAGCTTTATTCTAAGATTGACACACGTTGTGATTTCAGAATGGTTACCAATCGCTCTCTGAAATACATTTTTCTAATTTCTATTTAAAAAGAGAAAGAGGATATCATGCCTAGCACAACAAGTGTCCTGATATGCACCATCATTGCTTGATCCACACTCTCAACCCTAAACCAAATCGCTGTAACCACTGATGTATGTGCCTGTTGACATACTTAGCCTGGGTCACTGTTTCACCCTGGTAGCGTGAGTAGAGTCACATGCTCGGAATCACATTGTTGCCCAAATGAAAATCAAGGTTGCTAAGGAGAAAACCAATGCTGGGAAGATAACCTAGAAGCGTTCTCTGTGGTCTCCCAAAGTGAATCTTCTCCAGGTTGCTGTGTCCACTGCCCCGTTTCTCCTGTTTATGATATTTCCATTCCTTTATAACTGTGATTCACACTTGGCAATCATGACCTCTGTGTGCTTATCCTCCACTTCCTCCTATCATATGATGACTTTTCAATTACAGTGCTTTTAGTTCTAGAAATTTATTTTTCATCTTTCTTCATTCATATCTCAAAATTGAGATTCTGATTTGCCCAGCTCAACTTTTTGAAACAGGCTACATGTATTGACCAGTTTGCAGACTGGTTGTCTTGAATCAGGCATACACTGCTGGTCCAATGATCTGTAAACAAATGGTGGAGTTTGGGCAGTCCAGTCACATGATCCAAAACTTGGCAGCCTGAGTAAGAGGGGCTATAGGCAGGCTGATTCCCATGGATGGCAATGTGGGTGAGGTGCATCAACTCAGAGCTGAGCAATAACAGACTGTGCCTTTTCTTATGGGACTTCTACTCTATGTATTTTTTAAGTTACCAAAAAAGTATTATTTTGCTCTCCCTTTATGTTTCTTCAATGGCTTGTATCACATTTGTCTGTATATTGGGACTTACATGGGACAAATTTTTGTCTTTTGAAAGTTGGGTTGATTTTTGGAAACAGCCAGAAGTGATTCAGAACTATTTCTGGTTCAGGGTAATGAAGGAAGGTGTTATAAACTCGTCAGAAAGGAGGTGTGACTATAAAAAAGAGAGATAATTGTCTTTTGTGGTTCATAAACTGACCCTGAAGGCAGTTCCAAGAGGAGTTTTAAAAGTGTTTCCAGCAATGATAGCACATTAAATAATTATATTATCCTCCTGAGGTGATTGATTTATTTGAAGGACAAAATTCAGGCATTTGTTCAGGCTAGTGAGTGTGTGTGTGTGTGTGTGTGTCTTATTATACCATGATTGATCTTCAGTCCTTAGATGAGGGACACACTGATCTGAACCTAAGTTCAGGAAAAGCCAATACGCACTAGATAAGCTGGTATGGTGGTATCAGATGTTCATAGCTGTGATCTGTTTCAACTGGATCCAATGTCTATTGGTAAATATCAACAAATAATTGATAAGTGTTTTGAAGATCACCACTGACTAGGACTTCTGCCATCAATCACTAACTCCCATGAAGTAAAGGGAAAAATAGACTATTCTGTAGGACACATAGGTGCCTTAGGAAAACCCAGAGGTCACAGTAAGGTCATGACTAATAAGAAAAAGTGTGCAAAAAGTGAATCCAGATCACAACTGTGTCTGTTCTCTCACCTCCAGTATTGTTATATTCAATATATTTCCAGAAGACCTTGAATTTCTTAAGATTTCCATTAAGAACTAAAGACATTTGAGCACAATTTAAATAGCGTGGCTTTCGCTAGCGGGCAACCAATCCTTGCCCGATCTTTGCTGGATTCTTCTTACAGAGACCTGCGGGTGTGGCAATTGCAGAATTTCCGACAAGGAGCTTAGCATCAGGCAGCGGGGGGCTTTCCTTTTTGGTGAGCTAGATATGGGAGAACTAGTTATCTGCCACCTGGATCTAGAATGATGCCTTCTTTCCCCCTCACATGCTAATATCCACTCTCCCACACATTCTCTGCATTAATATCAGGCAGAAAATGGTGCTCGAAACATAAAGGCATTTTATCTACAGGATCCGTGTAAGTGGTGAGGTGTTACCAAGGTATAATACAAATACCAGACGAAATATCAATTCAGACCAGAATTTGAATTCTGGTCCTGGCCACTACTAGCTAAATGTTGTCTTGAGGAAAGCCCTTGGAAAGTTTTTTAACTTCTTTTCAACCTGTCTCTTCATCTTTGCAAAATAGACAATGTCAAATGAAGTAATCTATGCGAAGCATTCTTATAATTTACCTCTTACAGTTCCAGGTAAAGTGTAAGTAATCAAAAAAGATTGATTCGCTCTCTTTCAACCCAATCTAGCCTTCGCTATTATTTGTCATCTTTGTTCCTTCAGTATTTGTGTAGGTCCATCTATGTACCGGGAACTCTTATCCTCATCAAGGTAATGGTGGATAATACGCTTTTACAACCCAGCCCAATTCCACGCACATCAATTTTCACCCTTCAATATTGTCCCTCAAGTTAATTTTCACCTGCTTTTATCCATGTGAAAATATTAAGTGCTTGTCTTCACAAGTCAAACTCTTTTTAGGGACGATCCTGAGTCCAGCAGGAGCCTGGTTGTCAGTAGAGATCATGTATGATGGTGGGGCTGGGGGATTAAGCAGCTGCAGGACGCGGACCCGGTAACTGGGGAGCCCGACTTGATTATGCGCAATTGACCCAGAAGCCTCCTTCTATACTCATCTGAAGTCCTCGTGTATGATCTACTGCTTAATGAAAGAAGAAATTAATTAAGAATATGTGCAAGTAAGCCCAGGGGTTCAGTTTTAATGTAAAATAAGTAGTTTATAGCTAGTCAAGTGGTTTTATCAATGCAGTTCAACTACAGGCAAGACACCTTGAAAAGCAAGGCCGTGGGAGTGGGTCTGAAGGCTTTTCTTTTACCACCTCAATTGTTTTCTCTGTGTTTAGTTGACTATTGTAGACTTGAGGTCATGGTCTTCTCTTCAATGACTTTCAGGGCTGGTAGCATCAGTCTGGCTCCAGGCCACAGTTAAAATTCTAAACTCCAACTATCCATTTTGCAAACCCTGCCATCAACCTTGAGGCCATCATTTCTCTCTTGAAGCACTTCTCTCATTGCCTTGGATTTACCTGTTTTCATGACTCCCTTTTTACCCCACTGTGAACTCATTGGGATTGTGTATCACTCATTTTTGTTTCCACAGAATCTAGTGCAGTGTCTAGATGGTCAATAATTGATCAGTGAATAAATGAATCAATAAAAGAAAAAGGAAAAGAGGCAAAAAAAAAAACTGTTCCAGGCTCAAATCAAATCTATCCCCACAATTAGTAGGCAAATCAGTATTGCAAAAATCAACCAACTTTCCTTTTCAGAGTTACGGGTTATCACTTTCAGAGATGAAGGGTTACTCACTGGTGTGGAGGTGGTTCTCATGTCTTGGTTAGTCCTCCTGTTTCCAGGTGAAACTTGCAGAAGCCCCTTTTTATGCTGCCTCCTGTTCCTAGGGCCCCCGGGTCATTCTCCCCACATAGTGACACCATCTCATTAGTTTTGCAGAAAGGTGAGATTTACAACTTCTGTAGGAGTTTTCCTGTACAGAGTAACAGGGAAGGAAGCTGTAACTGCTTGAATTAGCACAACATATTTGCTTTCCTTCCGGCTGCCATAAATTCTTAGGATGACACAGAATCAACATTTCAGATGATTATATCTGGCTTGTAAATTGTCCTCCAAATTGTCACCTTTCCCCCCTGCTAACTCCACACCTGGAGGACTTAGCTATAGGAATAGCCCTGACCTCTGGCCTTGGAGTCAAGGTTAATGGGCAGCAAGGTCACATGACTTGCTTCTCCTTTCAAGTTATGCTTTAGGAACTCTACTCAGTTCTTTTTCAGAAGTATTTGGAGTTTTTTATTTTTTTTTTAAACTAAAAATGTTGTATTGTCAAGACCTCTGCTACAAGACTCTGCTCAAGATTCTTCAAAAACTGTCAAAGCCACCCTTGGCTGCTCGGAAACCAGACATTCTAACAAAGGATTTGCGGCTGACTGCTAGCAGGAGGCACATCACCACTGGTCTTGCAACTCATGAAAACTGCAAACACTGCAATCTGAATAATAAATTCCTGTATATTCAGAAAAAAATTTATTTATTGGTTAATCAACACAGTTATGATAAAGAACCAAGAAGGACATACATTTTCTTTTAAATTTCAAGATAGAAAAGAAAATGAATCCCAAAATATCACGTTTCTGTGCACATTCAGAGTTGGAGAGTACAGACTTTTGGCTGAATGTCTATACGTCCCTTAAAGATTACCAAAGGGAAGTGTTCTGTATTAGGACACACCTGAAGGGATGCGGAGAACATAAGCTGTCTGTTCAGGACGACATCAATAAGTGATCGTGAGCGATTTACAGCGCATACAGGAAAATGTAGGTAACTTCTCAAAACCATTAGTTAGTTCTGTTTTGTCCTAGCTCAGAATCTGATGGATGGGAAAACTTCATCAGAAGCTTTTGAGGAAGGCTAAAAAGTTGGCATCAATACTTTTCACTGAGAGATTTTGGAGAAGTGACAAAACCAAAGAACATATTCTCAGTTCTTTCCTGGATGCTGGGCATACATGCAAAGCTTCTTGTAAGTTTTATAGTTAATCATGGACACCAAACTAGAAAGAAAAGAAAAGAAAAAAAAAGAAAAAAAGAAAAGAAAAGAAAAGAAAAGAAAAGAAAAGAAAAGAAACAGTGAGATATAGATGACATCCTGAACAATCCTGAAAAGCCCTCAGGAAAATTAATGTCATTCCAAGAGAAACTATGTGCTAAGCTCTGTTTTTTTTTTTTTAACTTCATATGTCTCTTCAATTTCAGCAAGTATTGTGCTGTCAGAACTCACAGACATTGCCCCTCCTACTGCTCAGACTTTAGAGAGCTAGGTTTCTATTTGAGTGGCCCTCTTCTGAAGTTCTTAAGTTCACTCTCAAGTTCACTCTTCTGAACTTCAGTTGACTCTAGAAAATGTCCCCGAGCCTCCCGCACCCACCCTCCCACCTCCAGTTCAGTTTGAGATGGTCCGAGACCGTCATCCCCTCTGGCTGGATTCAAAACATCTGAGGGAAGAGAGATGTAGAAAAGAAAGAAAAATGCTCAACTCTTTTCCAGTTAAAGGAAAGAAGAAAGAAGGAAAGAGAGAAAAATAAAATAAATTGCTTATTTATAGACCCCCTGGAGCTATGCATCGTATCTATTTCCCAAGCAATGACCCCGGGGACAAAAGAGTGACATGTATCACAGGCACCTCTTGGACACTAGTTCTCACCCGAGTTTTCTCTCAAGAATCCACCTGCTGTACCTGGACTCAGAGGATTTAGAATCCAAGGCAAAGCCAGCCCGGTTGGGTCCTGCTGCTTAACGCCTTGAATGCCATGCATTTAAGTAAATTTATTATCCCAAAGAAGAATGTTTATTCGTTACATCATAAAAGCATTTGTCTCCAACAATGTCATGTGTGGACATTGTTTTAATCTGACTAAAATGTTTAGAAATGTTTTCTTTTTTTTAACATTTTTTATTGATTTATAATCATTTTACAAGGAAATGTTTTCTTTTTGTGATGGAGGAATATTAAAAAAAAATCAGACTAAATAGGACCACAATCGGACAACTTTTAGTATCACCTGGATTTCCCTCTAGAACAATCTTCTTGGCAGTCTTGAAGAAACAAAAATACCCAAAGCAACTGCACTTTCCCAAGTAACAAAATTACTTCCTGTGAGAAGCCAGGAGGTGTCTTTTGCCCTGTCTGTGTGTTTCCTCTTCTTACATGGAAGGGTTTTTCCTGTTGTCATTATTGTAACAGTGTTGCAGTATAGACTGGGTAAACTCAACCTGTTTTGAGGTAGGATTTTTAATGGAGTTCAACTCTTTGTGTTGTTTCCAGAATGCACCCTCCTCTTCTCCCTCCCCAGTAGCTATAATTTCCATTTTGTGGAACATGTGCTTTTTCAGAAACAGATTCCCTTCCTGACCTCAGAGTTAAAGCTTGTGACCCAGGCTAAGCCTGGAACACAACCCCTTGGCCAGTCTCAGTGAGTCTACAGGGTCCACGTGACCAAAGTTGGTCCAATTCGAGAAATACCAGACCTTACCAGAAATGTTGAAATAACGCCCATTTTCTTCTTAGATGGGAAAGAGGACTCATCATACGTAGACCTGGGAGATTGGTGATATCATTTTAGCACCAGAGTAGGAGGTGACATCAAAGAAGGCAGAAGAGAGAAAAAAAAATAGGTACTGTTGACAGTTGAGTGACTGGATCAAGCCTCACTTGATATTTGCCATAATTTTGGACTTTTCACTTATAGAAAGTGATGAATCCCTTTTTTTTTTCCTTAGATCAGTTTGAGTTGTGTTTTCTTTAACTGTGATTGAATGCATCCCAAATGATACAGTAATAAGAACTGGAAGGCAGAGTGGTTCTAGGGTAGGGGTGGGGACTGGGAGCATGCCATTAACTAGGCGTATCTCCCTCACCCAAGGGCAGATGTCCAAAGCCTTTATTCTCAGTGATAAACGGAGTCTTTGAAATCTCTACCCTCATAAAAGTGAGTATAAATATTTCTTGTTCTGTTGTATTGAGATGATTAAAGCCAATGTTTTTGTGGGAAAGAAGAGCTATTCACTGGTGTGTGTGCACGACACAAGCACTGATGGAGAGTGGCATTAGGAGCTGGGATATGAGCCATTGGTCTCCACCCTTCACTCACTGTAAAAAGATTCCACTGGATAGCAGAGAGGAAGCTTGGAAGGTGACAGCACTAACCAGAGGTTTAAGGTCAACTAACTGGGAATTAAATGAATTGAAGAATTGAGTAAAAACTAGAATGCATGGTATAAATTTTTAAAAATTGTATTTAAAGATAAGTAGCTATTTTTTTCCATTTTTAAAAAAATTGAAATATAGTTGGTTTACAATCTTGTGTTAATTTCTAGTATATAGCATAGTGATTCACTTATACATTTCATTTCATATTCTTTTTTATTATAGGCCATTACAAGGTATTGAATATAGTTCCTTGTGCTCTACAGTAGGACCTTACTGTTTCATCTGTTTTATATATCGTAGTTAGTATCTGCAAATCCCAAACTCCCAGTTTATCCCTCCTCCCCTCATCCTTTTCCTCCCTGGTAACCACAAATTTGTTTTCTCTGTCTGTGAGTCCACTTCTGTTTTGTAAATAAGTTCATTTGTGTCATTTTATCAGATTCCACATGTAAATGATATGATGTGGTATTTGTCTTTCTCTTTCTGACTTACTTCATGTAGAATGACAATCTCCAGGTCCATCCATGTTGCTGCAAATGGCATTATTTTATTCTTCTTTATGGCTGAGTAGTATTCCATTGTAAAATGCTGGAGAGGGTGTGGAGAAAGGGGAACCCTCCTACACTGTAGGTAGGAATGTAGTTTGGTGCAATCATTATGGAAAACAGTATGGAGATTCCTTAAAAAACTAAAAATAGACTTCCCCTATGATCCAACAATCCCACTCCTGGGCAGATATTGGGGGAAAATTCTAATTTGAAAAGATGCATGCACTCCAATGTTCATAGCAATACTATTTACAATAGCCAAGACATGGAGGCAATCTAAGTGTCCACTGACACATGAATGGATAAGTAACTATTTTTAAAATGTCTTTTACTGAAGGTTTTGAATTTTTTTTTAAATTTTTTAAAGCAAGAGGGCTAAAAGTCACATCATATATCAGGCATCTCCAACAACACTTAGCCCCTTCACTGAGGGAGAGGTCAGCAGCACCTTCAGCAGAGGCTCCGAGAGGGAGCCGGAGGGACGAGGCGGGCAAGCGGAGCGGAGCGGAGCGGAAGCGTAGGAAGCTTTGCTTTCATCGGCGTCTCGGAGACCTGGTGGGACCGCTCTCCTAACCGGCATGCCAGCCGTCCTGTCAGGGCATTAGAATTCAAGAGAGCTAATTCTGGAGAATTAAAATAAAATAAAAAAAAAAAACCTATTGAGTATGGTATTGAAGGAGGGAATACTAACACCCGGGAGAGGGGCAGGCTGCTGGAGCATCCACCATAATTAAAGCAGATTACAATTGCTCTGAGGAAAGAGGAGCGCAAAGAGGAGGAACATCCGACGTGCCTGATGGAGACTGATGCGACGGAGGCTTTGCACGGCGGAGAGGAAACGGGGAGGGGGCCCTAGAGAAATTTCTCATAATACCTATCCTTTTTTTTTTTTCATAGGAAATGATAATTATGACAAAAACCAGAATGAATAAGCTGAATAAAGCAGCAAACTCGAAGAAGAGGCATTTGTGTTTCATATGGGAAGCAAAGCGGGCTGGGCCATTCAATACAACTCCCAATCAGTGAAGTAATTCTCTGTTTTTTAACTCTTTTAAAGCGAGGGGTATGAAAAAAATACTTTAGAAAACACTTACACTTCTGGTAACGCCACAAAGCAGGAAAAAATAATCTGAAACAGGTACACTGAGATATTTGGAAATCGGTAGCTCTGGTGACAGACACAGGATGGCTATTAAAAAGACAGATGAGCAATTTAGACCCTGATTTTTTCTCTCCCTAAAAATTGGGAAAGGGAGTGTGGAGAAGATTTTGAATCTGTTTGGTTTTTCCTTTTAATTCAATTTTTTTAAAGGAATTATGTCAAAAATTTACCTGGACTCCCTAACCATAATGATGGAATAAAATAAAACACACTGGCCAAGTCATCAATGAAAACTGAAGAAGTTAATAAGCACCAATAAGCAAGGTAGAAAAGATGGTAGTCAGCATCTGCAAGACTGTGGAGATAAACCTGGACAATACGCCTTGAAAGGCCTGGCAATACTGCCTTAATGATAGTAAAGCGTGTCCCACTGAACTCTGCTTGTTTGTCAGCATGACAGCAGCACCACTCAGAGAAATGGCCATGCAGCCAACGGTCCTCAGCGGATCCCTGTGATCCCTGTGATGGTGTCAAAGAAGAAAGTGCACACGTATATCAGCTGCCATCCCGTATTTGCGGAACAGTCATGATATGCAGGGCAACCTTTTTGGGCCACTTCTACCCCTCAGAAAGTGTGCAGTCTAGTTAGAAGCAAGACGACACACATGTAAAAATAGCGAACAGTATAAAACAATAAATGTTAAGGGCACTTCTCACTCAGGAGGTTAGAGCATGGATGGGACCAGAGTCGAGGACTCAAAAATAGAAAACTACAGAATCCTAGACAGGAGTAAAGAGACAGAATATCCAAAATTAATTTTTTTAAAGGAGGAATTAGGAGACGGCAATGACTTTATCCATCTGCCCAGAATAAAAGATTCCAAAGTGGGTACTGAGATCTCATCAAACATAAGAAATTAATTTAAAATGATTCATAAGCCTAAAAGTGAAATATAAAACAATGAAACTTCTGAAGAAAACATTTTCATACTGTCATAATCTTGGGGAATTGAAGGAGTTCTTAAACAGGACACAGAAAGTGCTAATCATAAAATAAAAGATTGATAAATTGAACTATTTCTAAAGTCAATCAGAAGATGCCATTAAGAGAATTAAAAAAAACAAGCCACAGACTGAGAGAAGATATTTGCATATCTATATTTTTATACATACTTTAAAAACATGTAAAATATCTGGCAAAGATGTGTATCTTGACTACATCAAGATCTTCTACAAGATGATAAGTAAAAGACAATTTTCCAGTTAATAAAATGGTCAAAATACTTAAACAAGCATGTCATTAAAATGGTATTCCAATGGTAATATGCATATGTAAAAGTGGTCAATATGATTGGTCAGCAGAAAAATCAACATTAAAATTTAATGAGATACTACTACACACTTACCAGAATGGCTAAAGTTAAAAGGACTTACAGTGCTAAGTGTTGACAAAGATGTGGACTAAATGGAGATTTTATATTACTTGCTGTTTGGAATAGAAACTGTTTCAATTATTTTGGAAAACTGATAGTTTCTATAAATCTTATATTCATACATTCTATAACCCAGAAATTCTACTCCTAGAAATATACCCGACAGAAATAAGTGCTCATGTTTACAAAAATACACATACAAGAATATTCAATACAGTTTTATTCATAATGGCCAAAAAAGAGAAAACCATTTGTCCATCACTAAAAGCAAAATTTGGAAATAATGTCATATTCACATGATGAAACATGATGTGTGTTGGTATCTCATTATGTTAAATTAAAGCATAATGTTCAGTGAAGGACACTGGAACCAAGAGAATACTCACTGTACAACTTTAATGTGAACTTCAGAATGGGCAAAACTAATCCATGATGATAACGGTCAGAATAGTGGTACCCTTTGGGGGCAAATAGTCTGGAGGGAAATGATGGGGCTTTCTGGGGGAACTGATAATGTTCTGCAACTCGATTTCAGTAATAGTTTCTCAGGTAGATACATGTGTAAAGGTTTACTGAGTTGTACACTTAAGATTTGTGTCCTTTACCATATGTAATTAACACTTCAATTAAAAGCAGGATAGTGGAAAATACAGTTGAAGAGGAAATTAAATGACAAGAACATATACACAGTGTCTCACATAATGGATAATAAATATTTATTCCTTTCCGCTTCCCTTCAGGGCTTCGGGGTCAGATTGCCAGTGTGTCAAATGACAGGATGAGAAGTGTGAATTCTGTTTTGTAGGTGATAAGACGACATTGCAGACTTTTTGGGCAAAGCTGATTTTTAGGAAGATTAACTGGGTAAATATAGGCAGGAGAAAAAAAAAAGAGGGTAAAGGGGGGAAAAGGTTGCATTAAGAAGCTGCTATGAAGATACAGCCAATGTGTGCACAACAGTCTGTTTTCCAAGATTGGGACACAATTAAAAAATCAATTTTAATTTTTTGAATCAATTGCTTGGAGTCCCATTTGCATTTATATTCAGGAAATTTGTTATTTTGTTCTTGAGGTCCACCCAATTCTGAATCGTCCAGGAACTGTCTGAAGGATGACAGAACGATTCTACACTTCGGCCACAAGGGGTCGCTGTTGAAGACTGGTTCTGCACTTGCTGGGATGCAGTATGGAGTGTGATCCCTGGGGAATCAAAATAATGGGTTTTCAGTTCAACTTCATTTGCTTAGTTACATATTTTTTCCAAACCACAACACTGTTCCACAGCAGCCAGATCCAGAGGGCTGTCCAGACACAGGTAGAGGCTGTGCTGGAACCAGTCTTCCAGCCGAGCCACTAGGTGTTTGCATTGAGCTCAAGTCAGCAGCCAAGTCCCTTATACCCACCGGTAGGGCTTTCTTTGGGGTCTCTTGGGCCCTGTCTTGTCAGTGTACCCTCTACAGGGCAAGTACAGTCCACTATGAGAGCTATCCATTTCCTGATAAAAATTAGTCAACTCTACTTTCGGAACCATCTGTACTAAAGGGTCCCAAAGGCACCATCTTTTTTAAGCCACTATAGGTTTTACTTTGGGCCCTTCCTTATACTGATGAATTTTCACTCTCCCTTCCCACATATTCTTAACGAAAAGGGCCCACTCGAGTGAAGACTCTCACAATGATGAAAATCTGTCCCCAGACTATTTGATGTTACCATCTGTGGGCAGAAAAGGAGCTGAAATTATTTATAAAATTCTACCTCACTAGGTAAGCAGAGTGTTACGTAAATAGGCTTTGTGAAAAGAATAATAAACTATTATAAAAGTGAAAAATCATTTTCTTCCATTTGTATGTGATAAATGATTAAAAATTCTATGTATCATATGCTAAAACAATAGATGGAATATTTTAGGTTAGCAGATACAAGCTACTGTGTATAGAATAGATAAACAACAAGGTCTTACTGTACAGCACAGGGAGCTATATTTAACGGCTTGTAGCAACCTGCTATGAAAAAGAATATGAAAAGGAATATACATACAGATGTATAACTGAATCACTATGCTGTACACTAGAAACTAATACAACATTGTAAATCAATGGCACTTCAATAAAAAATGGGAAAAAGAACAAATTGAACTAGGATTTAGATATGGCTACTTAGAGAGGCTAAAGTAAAAATAAAATAAGTAGCAGGAATTAATATTATAGATGATATAGTGGGATAAGAATAAGACGTGGAGCTGGAAGATCTGAGTTCAAATCCTGGCTCTGCCATTCATTAGTTGTGTGACCTCATGTAGTTTATTAATTTCTCTGAGCCTCAATTTTCACATATGAAAACCAAAACATCTTCAAGAGTTGATGTAGGAATTCAGTGAAACACTGTCTAGGAAAGAAAGTGTCTGTCACAGTCTGCCCTATGGCAAAATGTCCATCAGTGTTTGCAAGATGAAATCTGCCTGGGAGTGGAAGAAGCAGCTCTTTAACAGATGGGTTTCCAAGTAGGTAGTAAGTCCTTATTTGCTTATTCATTTGCTCTCGTTAGTGACTTGCAATATGAAGGAAACCAGATAAAAGTGACAGCAAATTATGAAGTTGAAATTGTGGAATCAACTGAGGAGTAAATTGTGAGGTGTAATTGTAAAAGAACCTAAATTTCTCTAAGTAGGTGATCATTTAACTTATGCTTACCGTGGGTACATTGAATGAGGAGGGAGAAATGCCTCAGATGCAATTAGAAATGGGCCAGTAGTCTTTGGGGCTACAGAGGCCTCTGTCTTTTTAAAGGCTGGGTTACCGTATTTGCATGAACTTCAACACCACATGGAAAAGGAAAATATAGAATCCACAGCAGCATAATGTTAAATGGTAATTGGAAAGAATTATCAAGAAGAGATTTTTTTTAAAAGCCTGTGTAACCATGTTGACACGGTGGGACATGACAAAGTTGTCAAGTGTTTGGGATGGGGACAAAGAAAATTAACCAAGGACAGGAAGAACAATAAAATAAACCTGGCATAAAATAACATTACTAGGGAAAAAGAACTAAAGTTTGGGAAATATTGAGGCTTGATTTTAGGAAATAAAAAATGACCTTTCTGACAGTGGGAGCTTCATTTAGAGTAAGATGATATAAAATAGAAAAAAAATCACCCATGAAAAAGTTAATAATCACCATCTCCAAGAAGATTCTGAAATTATTTTTATGCCAAATGGAAGTTGGGGAGCTATGCCAGTCATTTATAAAGGGTTTTTTGATTGGAAACACAAATGGTTTGTTTTTCCCTCCTCAAGGTTTTGTGATAATGATTGAATAAGGTGTCACCAGAAAACCTGAGAATCTGGGTAGTGGTGTATGGAATTCTTCTTTTATATTCTGCCTGTAAAAGAACATTGCAATGAAGTATTCTCTAGCTGGTCCAAATGTGCACACCTCTTTCATTCATTGTCTGTACATGTCAGCAGGAAAAAGGAGTTTCTCTTTTTCTTGCTTTATTTCTTGGAGCCCTCCATATGCAGGGAGATGATCCTTCTAGCATGCTAGTCTCAAGAGTCCTTGATCGCCTCTGCTCTAATGCTCCTGGCCTGCACCCTTCGGCAGCCCCTTGCTCCCACGTGCAGTGTGGACCTAATCATTACCAACAGGTGAAACCCCTGGATAATCTCATTTCCAAGCATCCAATATCACTTTTGTCCGTACAGATGACCCCCTCTAGCCAACCTTCAACAATTCTTTAACCCTCTTTGGCTCTCTCATCCTTTGATCCTCCCAGCTTTTTCACATACTTCCACCTCTTGAAGACGTCACTTACCTCACAGTGTAGCTGACACTCCATGTTCCATTACCAGTCATTTTCTTGCTCGTGCTCTCACCTTTCCCCAGCACCCTTTCCAGCCTCTCTCCTATAGTCTGTTTCCATTGTGAGTAAGCGTTTTAAAACTTAAATGAGGTAAGTCAGTTCCTTTCTCAAATACTCCAGTGTTCCCCCACCTTTATTATCAAAAAGCCAATAGTTCCAATGGGAAAGTGAAACTTGATATTGTCACATTAAGCCAGGATGCTCAAATGGGAAGGAGTGCTCTTTGCTTGGCAGTTTTCTGGCAGAAGCAAATGAAAAACTTCAAGAAGAAAGCGTTTCTAATTTAGAGCCTTGTGAATTTTGTAGATAAAGATCATTTAAATATGAACCCACAATTTTAAAAAAATTTCCAGACACACAAGAAAACAAGCCACCATGAGTGAGTGTCACCTGGAACAACAAAGACCTAGACTCCAAAGGAGATCAGTTAATTAAGGTGGTAGGTATGTAACATAAAATATAAAAGTATACAAAACATGTGTATAATGCTTAAAGAAATAATAAAAGGCAGAAAAATGAGTACATCTCTAAGATCCCTTAAAAGTCCCTTGAAAGCTTTTGAAAAAATAAAACAAACCCAAAATTTAAGGATAAAAATATTACTGCAATTAGAAACAGATACTGATGGAGAAAGAACTAGTAAACTGAAATGTGGGTCTGAACAAATTATTAAGAATGGCATCCAGAGAGACAAGAAGATAGAAAATTTGAAAGAGAGGTTAAAAGACATGGGAGACAGTGTAAGTTCTAACAGACATCTACTAGTAATCATAAGAAGAGAATAGAATGAAGGAGTTGGAATAATCATAGTTAATAGCCTGGGATTTCCTGGAACTGATGAAAGAAATGAATCTACAGACAAAGGGAGCAAAATTTTACAAAGCTGAAGACATCTATCTACATCTAGACATATTACAGTGAATCTGCATATTATTGGAAACCAAAAAAAAAATAATCTTAATAGCAGCCAGTGAGAAAAGATCACTTGTAAAGGAATGACAGTTTTACTGCCAGCAGACTTTACTCAGCAATAAGACATCATAAAAGCAGGGAAAAAAAGGTACTGAAATAAAATACTATACACCTAGATTGTGCACCTAGCAAATTATCTTTCAAAAAATGAGAAGAATAGCAAGAGCTTTTAGGATAAACAAAAGTACATTTGTTGTCACGTTTATCATCAGCAAATTTTCACTAAACGACTTCTAAGAACATACTTCAGGGAAAATAAAGATGAGGCCAGGAGGAATGGCGGCCATGTAAGATAAAAAGGTAGACAAAAGCCTTATAAAACTCAGAGATAATTTTTTAAAGTATGTTGTATGTATATATTAATGTATCTATTATGTATATATATATTAATCTAAATACAAGATTTAATTTATGGAGTTTAAAACAGATAAAATTGAAATACTGGGCATTACTACTAGCATGCAAGTCAAGAGTGGGGTGGGTCAGAGTAAAAGTGTTCTAAGATCTTTGAATTACTCAGGATACAACACTATTAAATTTATACTTTGCTCATTAGCATGTGCTATAAAAATTCCAGAAGCAACCTTTAAATTATAGAAATAACATGCATAACTTCTAAACCAGTAAAAGGGAAAACATAATAAAATAAACAAATTAACTCAATCAACTACAAGAAATGAGAAATGAGACTAAAATGAAGCAAGATGGTAAAACAATCTAAAATTATCATTATTTATAATAAATACAAACTGACTGTGTTAATTACATGACAGACTGTCATACTGATTAAAAATAAAATCCATTGATATACTGTTATAAGAGATACAACCAAAGTTTAAAGATAAAGGCTGAAATTAAATGCATGAAAAAATAATAGGCAAATATTAACCACAATGAAAGTGGAGTAGCTGTGTTAATATCAAACAAAATAGACTTTAAAGGAAAAAATTAAATATTATTGGGGAGTAAGAGGATTATTGATATAATTATAACAATTTCAATTTACCAGGAATATATTCCATGCTTGTGTTGACCCAATAAAGTAAACTCAAAAAATGAAAAAGAATAATTTATAGAGTTACAAGGATCAATGGACAAAATCCCCACTGCAGTGGAGTTTAACATACCTCTCTCAATTATTTAGTCAAGTAGACACTACATTAGTAAGATAGAAAAGAATTGAGCTCTATCATGAGCAAACATGATTAAATAGACATCTACAGAACTCACCCTAAAAATAGACAATACATGTTATATTCAAATACATATGGGATCTTTATAAATTTAACCACGTATTAAGACATAAAGTGAGTCACAACAAATTTCAAAGAATTGGTATTATACACAGCATATTCTCTTGGTAGAGTAGAATTAGCTTAGTGGTAAATAACAAAGATAAATTAAAATCCGCATGTTTCTGGAAATTAAAAACATAGCACTCTTCTAAATTATTCATGGGTCAAAGCATACATTACAATTACAATGTAAAATTTACCTATAACTGAGTGATAATGATAATAGTATCTATCAAAACTTATGGAATAAAGTTGAAAGCAGACTGTGAAGGTCATTTATAACCTAAAAAGATTATATTAAAAAGAACAAAGGCTAAAAATTAATGAATTTAATAAGTTAATATTAAATTATTTTAAAAATTTAAAATTTAATTAGCTAGGCCTGTTATTCTCAAACATTAAAGTCTCATGGCCATGTAATATTCTTAAAAATTATCAAGGGCCCTAAAGAGCTTTATTCTATATCATTTCCTCAATAATTAAATAATATTTATTAAGCCACTTCAGTGACATACACATATCTAACACTTTTATGGTAACCTCGATTAATTAAAACACTCCAAAGAGGCTTTGTTTATGTGAGTTGCAAATGCCAGTATTTACACAATTAGAAATTATATTTTTGTGGGAACTTAATTCATGTAAAAATAATAAACCCATCATATATTAACCTTATATTTTAATTAAAAATATTTTCCCAAACTAAAGAATTTAGTGAGCAGCATAGAATTATTTTACATTATTGTGTGTATTTTTAATGTCTGGCTTAGGAGATGCAAGCTAGATTCTCCTATCTGCTTCTGCATTCAGTCTGCTATGGTACGTTAGTTTGGTTGAAGCATATGAAGAATATCTGTTTTCATACAGATATGTTATGGGAAAAGGAGAGTATTTTAACAGCCTTTTTATATAATTAAGAAAAGCTTCCTTTGATACTATGCCAAATCTCCGCTAGGGGTAATCTTTTAAAGGTTAGTGACAATGTGGAATCTGAAACCACATCAATGAATCTTTTATTCATGGTCTGTTACCCTAAGATCCATTGGTATGTCTTGCACTTTGAATGGATCTTTTACTTATGGATGATTTTGTAATATCATGTATCCATAATCTGGAAAATTGGTACACTCAGATACAAAGATCTTCTGAGTGTTGACATACTTTATTATATTATGTGAACAAATATTCACTTGTTAAAATCACCACTGATTTCACTGGAACAGCCTTTAAGTATTGGGCATCTGTCAAACTCACTGATAGATACAACACTAAATTCTATTCTTACTTGAAATGTCTAATTTTACTGTTGGTAATAAATGTTGTCAGTTGTTTTGAAACTCATTTCATTTAGCTTTGAGAAAATGTCTGCCAAATTGTCAAAGCTGAGTGCCCACAGTTTGTCTGCTTCTTCTGTGAAGTAAAGATGGTGTTCCATAACGGAAATGGCTAGTTGAGCTTGCAACTCCAACAGTCATGTAAGTACTTTTCCTTGAGAGAATCATCTTACTTTAACATGCAGTAGAAGTGCTTTATATATAAATTCCAATTAAACAACATAATACTAAAAAGATGTAGTCAAGGATCAAAATTTAATAAAAGTAATAATTTTTACTGTTTCATTAAAGACATTCTTAAGTCAAACTGGCATTTATATTTATTGATTTTTATAGCGAGGATGCATTAGTGAAGAATATGATGACCACTGCCTTGGCTTGTGCTAAGATGTCAGCCATTTTATTCACCCTTGCCTTCGCACTGTCAGTTTAAGGTAATGCAGTGAAAAAGTCAAATAACATCCTAAAATTATTATGAAAATAATTTTGACCTTACCTCCTTACATCAGTGACCCTCTCAGAAGTACCAGACCACATATTGAGAATCAAAAAGTTAGGCCAAAGGTCAGTAAACTATGATCCAAAAGCCAAATCTTGCCTCTGTTTTTATAAATAAAGTTTTATTGGAGACAGTCATGCTTATTTGTATTCATGTTGCGATGGCTGCTTTTGTGCTGGACTGTATAGTTGTGACATGAACTAAATAGTTCTGATAGAACTATATGGCTCACAAAGCCTAAAACATTTACTATCTGGCCCTTTATAAAAATAATTACCAACCCCTGAATTAAATTATAACAATTGAGTAAATCCAACGAATGCATTTGAAAGTAATAATGGTGATCAGAAGATAATGTAAAAAGAAAATAGTAATAGAACATAAAGGATGAATAAAGACAAACACTAATTCTTTGAGGACTAAAGAAATTAAAAAACTTGGCAAGATTGATTTTAAAAAGTGAAAGGCACTTATATGGAAGATTAATAATGACAAAATGGGGCTAAGATATGGCGGAGATTTAAAACATTAGAGAAAAGTATGAATAATTTTATGTTAATAAATTTTAAACTAGAAAGATTAAGAATAAATCTCAAGAAAATGTGAATTGCAAAAGCTGACAAAAGAAGAAATAGAGAGCTCAAGTAGTATTACCATAATTAAATAAAAAGCTTTATTAGTGGTTAAAAATCTGTCACCTAGAAAATACTAGGAACAGGTGGTTTTCTGTAAAATATTCAAAGGCAGGTTCTTCCAACTTTAGGTTTTTCTAAAAAAAGAAAAAAGGGAATAGTCTCCAATTATTAATATAGAAATCGAGAATTCCCTAACTAAAAATAAAACAGACAAGAGTAGAAGAATGAAGGTAAATTACAGTCCAATTCCACTCATAATTACGAGTTTGATGATCCTAATTTATTAGGAAACTGCATATAGTAGCGTATGAGAAAGAATAAGTCAGCATGATCAAGTTTAGCCTATCCCAAGAATGCAAGGAAGGTTTAAGTTTAAAGCTTGATCAATATAATTACTTCAGTAATAGGTTAAAGGAGAAAAAAACAACATGAATTTTTTCAAGAGATGCAGAAAAAGCATTTGATAAAATTCAACACTCACTCATGATTTAAAATTTAAACAAAATTTTTAGCAAACTATGAGTAAAATGAACTTCTCATTTAGAAAAATTACAATAAACATCACCCTTAATTGTCAAAAGTTGGAAGCATAAGCTTTAAAATCAGGAAGTAGACAAGGGTGCCCACTGTCACTAATTCTATTCAACATTCTACTGAAGGAGCTAGCCAGTAAAATAATAAAAAAAAAAACTTTTTAAAATTAAATTACATTAAAATTAGAAAAGAAAAAACAGAACTGTTATTATTCTCAAATCATATTATTTTCTATGTAAAAAAGGCAAAGTAGTCTATAGAGATATTTGGGATTAATATAAAAGTTTACTAAGGTGGTTAAGTATACAACCAATATACAAAAATAAATTACATATCCATACATTGGAAATAAAACAGAAACCACATATATATATATATATAAAATTTATAGTTTCAACAAAACATAAGATACCTAGAAATAAATCAAACAAAAATTTTAAGATTTGTTTGGGAAAGATTTTATACTTTAATGAAATAAATAGAACATTTAATAAATGAAGAGCTAATCTTATGATCTTGGATAGG
Source organism: Vicugna pacos (assembly GCF_048564905.1). Classification (NCBI taxonomy): domain Eukaryota; kingdom Metazoa; phylum Chordata; class Mammalia; order Artiodactyla; family Camelidae; genus Vicugna; species Vicugna pacos. The sequence continues at coordinate 2,913,404 of NC_132999.1, read as the reverse complement.
AAATACCAATATTAAAAGAATTTCAGTTATTCCTAATTTTAACTATGGTTTATTCAATTCTTTACAAAAAATTCTGAAAGGAACTTGATAAGGTGATTCTAAAATTTATATGTAAGATAAAGACCCAAGAATTGTCAAGATCCTTCTGAAAAAGAATGACAGCCTGGGGGATTTTGCCCTTCTGTATATCAAAATGTATTATAAGTATATAGCATCTCAGACAGTATCCTGGCACAAGGGGAATCAAATTAATCAGTGCAACAGAATAGGGAACTTCTTGACAAGTCCACACATACACGGAAACCTGACAGAATTTGCCATAAATGATAAAGATGACACAGGTGGCATAGCCACTCACTGGAGATGTATGTATCACACACTTTGGGAGGCAGTTAGGATTAGATAAGATCATGAGGGTGTGGCCCTCATAATGGGATTAGTGCCCTTATAAGAAGAGATACCAGAGAGCTAGCTCTTGCTATCTCTCTCTCTCTCTCCCTCCTTCTCTCTTGGATAAAGTGGCAAGGTGGCTTGCTGCAAGCCATGGAGGGACTTCTCACCAGAAACCTACCATACTGCACCCTGATCTCAGACTGCCAACCTCCAGAACAGTGAGAAATAACTTCTATTGTTTGAGCCAGTCTATGGAATTTTGTTATGACAGCCTAAGCTGACTAAAACAATAAATAACCAACAAAATATTAGTATCTCTAATATGTACAAACTTTCATAAGTCAAAAAGAAAAATACAGTCATCCAAATTAAAAATGGGTAAAATATTTGAACAGGCTTATCACAAAAAAGAAATAGATAAGGCAAATACTATATGAAAAATACTCAAAATCATTAGTAATACAAAGTGAGATGATGAGATACAAACTGGCAAGAAGAAGTCTGATAATATCAACTAGAGTGAGGATGTGGCACAGGCACATATTTTTGCTATTCAGACTAAAATTAGAATGACTACTTTGGAAAACCATATTGTAAAATCAATGGTCTCATACTCAAAGACCTGGTAATCCTTTGCCTAAGCAAGGTATACACAACAGAAGAGGTTTCATCCTGCGTGTAGCCAAAGACTGATGTGTCGAGGAGAAGTCACAGATGCATTGTTGGGGTGGCTGAGTGCTGCTGGAGCAGCTACAGTCCCCCAGGCCTGTGTTAGGTCAATGCAGGGTCTGACTGCCGTGAACACCACTGGGAGGCACGATTTGAGAGAACTTATGGCCATGTGCCGCAGGAGATGGCAGCTCACTGGGAAGAGGATGAGTCAATAAATCGCGGTATTGTCATAGAATAGGATGTTATACAGCATCAGAAATGGATAAGCTCTAGCTGCACACATGAATTAATTATCAAACATACTTGAATGACAAGATCAAGTTGCTAAAAGCTGCATCATACCAGTACCATTTTTATAAATGGTACAAATCAAAGCAAAAAAAAAATCATTTAGGGACACATACAAATAGTAAATTAGACAATAAGAAATAAAGAATTGATAAATAAGAAATTCAGATTACTGGTTCCCCTTGCGGGGAAGAGGAGGTTGGGATTGGACGGGGTAGCACCTTTGGTATTGGTAATAATTCTTTCTTTTCTTAAGTTGATGATGGGTTTACTTTGTTACTACACTTCATGGCTTATATGCATGTTATATGTAACCTTTTAATGACTCATGTGAAAATGGTTAGGGCTCAATTGTGGTCAAAAAGAAGAAGGATGGGGAGGGGTAGAGAAGAAAGGGGAAGTGGAAGAGGGGAGAAGAGATTAAAAAGGAGGAGCACAAGAAGAGTAAAACATGACCTATTTCTTCAAAAGTACAATAAGAAGGGTAGCAACATAAACTTGTGCTTTATGATGGAGTTCCAATATGGTTGAAGCTCAACAGGGCTGAGTTTTTAAAGTCTGTCATGCAGGGCTGTATTCTTTCTAATTTCTCTTAAGCCCCACGTAGATGGCATGCAACCTACAACAAGAAATATCTTTTATATTCTATCCCACTAAAAGCATACACACACACAGCGCATAGTTGGACCGAAAGCTATGCAGAAGTGTACTTCCCCTTACTACATGCAACTGATGCTGATGGTTTCTATTCTGATGTATTCTGCTTCATGTGTTTAAAATTGCCAGTTGTTACATGCTAGGTTAATCTCATGACCCTCAAAAAGACCATGGCATACAGTTTGAAAAAACTCTCACCCAATCCCGCCCTCATATTTTATAGATGAGGCAACTGAACCTCGAAGGAGATTACAGAGAATTATTCTGAAAAGTAGTATGTATTCCTGTAGCTAGAATAAACTAACAGGAAGCTAGTTTTAAATGTACCTTAGTCATTGACATCTCCTAATATACTTTATCTTTGTTCCCGCTTCTCAAACACCCACAGCCCATCATTTGTCAGGTAAGTCACTCTGTCTAAAGAGATCAGATTAATCCAGGGGAATTTATTCTGAATAAGCCATGCTGAGCACTAGCTAGTATATCTTCCTTGTTTGCAAATCAATCTCTTGATGACCTTCCAAATTTTTTTCTAGGTATTAAAGTGAAATCTACATAGCTATCTTTTTTTTTTTTAATGTTGTGATAAAACAACCAGCTACACAAAGCAGCCCCTGGATCTGTGATTTTACACATTTATTTCATTACCTAAGCTAGAATTGAAAAATGCTTTGATGTCCAAACAAAAGTTTGTGTTTGCATTCTCTGGTGAATCCCATAACATACTGGCAAAACATCAGTTAAAAGAAAAAAAGGCTCAAATTTTATATATTTATTTTTTATTTCCCACATGCATCTTCCCAGATCTGTGTCTAGATGGTTAGATTAACAGTTCACCACTCTTTCTAAAGAATATCCAAAACACATTACGCTTCGCTTCAGAGATGATTTTTAGTTTAAATCCCTATGTGAACTGGAGTCACTCACAGGTGGGCTCCTTTTTTGTTGCTGTTCTCATTATCCTGATTATTATCAGCAATTATACTGTTATTTTTAATCAAATATAGATAAATTCTTTGCTTTCCAACTGCTTAGAGGAGTCCACAGCACTGCGTAGTTTGTTGTGTAGAAGGGAGGGAAATGTTCACTGTTTGGAGACCTGCACGGGCACCTGTCCATTCATCCAGGAAAAGCCACGTTAGATGTGCTCACGTCAGAGAGATGGTCCCTTCTCAAGGAAACCATTTATGCCTTGAAGCCCTTTCAAAGATACATACACTGGCTCCTGAGGTAGTATTTTGGGGGGGCAGGTACTATTTCAGTGTTTCTGTACCTTATAAGACAACAGAATGCTTTCCACATCATAAATGCTCAATAAAAGCATATTAAATTTTTCAAGAGAATCTTAGAATACTGTCTTGAAGACGATCTTAGGAGCCACATAGTAGGAGAGCTCCCCACTCTATAGGTGAGAATTGAAGAGGATCTTAGGAGCCACATAGTAGGAGAGCTCCTCACTCTATAGGTGAGAAAAGTGAGGGGAAGTGAGGCCAGATTTCCCCTCTAGGTCTTGTAGCTAAGAGCTGGTAGAGTCCAGAGCTCACCCTGGAGCTCTTTTTTCTCAGTCATGTAACTTCTTCAATTCGAGTTCTTTCCATGTGCTCAAAGGGACTCAGGAAAAAAACAAATGAAGTCTTTTCTCCAATTAGTGCCTTCCATTAGTATTAACAATAAATAAACTTTGCAACCTCTTGATCTGTATGTATATAGCAGGACCTCTTTTTTTCTGAGTGACTCTACTTAATAGTAAACCTTAATTAACCATCCCTCTCTCTTCCAGCAAATCACGTCTACCCTCCAAAAAAAAAAAAAAAGCCAAAAGACTTAACTTGTATTACTGATGATCCTTCTAAAAGTTAGAATTTACTTAGCTTAATCTCGAATACTTTTTCCATCTTTATTTTGTATTTATCATTGTTTAGCATGGTGGCCAGATACATGCTGAAGTCCCTGTTCATCAGACAAGCACTGTGAGTCACCACACTGTCCTTAACTGAGCTGGGAAATTGGGTGCTAATACATTTTTGTATTAAGTCTTTATCGAAAACTTTGAAACAAATCTTTCCTGCCTAATCAGAAATTCAATTTATCAAAATTCTCTATTCTCTGCTAATTCAAGTTAAATATATTTTCAACTACTGTGTTCCTTTTGTCATGTTTAAATATTTTTGTTTCTTGCACTTTAATTTTAGAGTTAATGCATATTAAAAAAAAGACATATATTAAGCAGTGATATTGTTCTAATCAAGTGGGGACACATAAGCCTAATGTTATAAACAATACCTCACACTACATGTAAGAGAAGAAAATGAAGTTTCCAAGGTCACATGTACAAGTGAGGGGAAATTAGAAAGAGGAGAGATCATTCTAATAAGACAGAATTCTTCTCATTCTTCTTCTCCTTCTTCCCTTCCTCCTTCTCCTCTTTATTATTATTAATTTTTATTTTATTTTTTTAATCTGAGAATGTGAAGAGTATGAGTGTTAACTTGGCCAATAGAATCTGATGTTACGTTCAGTATTCTCGACACGTTCCCCAATACCCAGGACCTGTCCCATTTGGCCTGGTTATCTTTTTAAAATTTGTTTTCAGAGATTTAGTATTTCTGAGAATTTCTTGGTGGAAGAAGCACCTTTTATTGTTTGAGTCCTCAGAGCATGGGCTCTCCAGGCTGGCCATGCCCAGCAGGACTTGGCACTGTGAGTGGAAGACTGTGGAGCAAAAGGTATCCATCAGGTACCACTGAAGACCCATCCTGCACGACGTGAGAACAAGTTTCTGTGTGAGTCAAGAATAACCAAACAGAGCCCTAAGGATGAAATCATTCCTCAATGGGTCCTGATACTTGGAAAATAGGAATCTGATATTAAAAAAGAATGAGAGTCTTCTTTCTCTGAATAAACCTTGGCTTCCGTGGCTAACGCTCAGTTTTGTTTTTCTAATAAGGTTTCCAACTCCATTTTGCGAAAGTGCAAAATGAGAGATATTCAAACTTGCCCTCCTCCTCCAAGCACTTGCCCTGGATCCTGCTTAGGCCCGGGCTTCTTAGCCACATGCTCACCACGTGAACACTGCAGCCAGGACCACCGGGCATGGCCGATTCCCCAGTGATCAACAGAGCCACATGCTGGTCACTGCACATCTTTCAGGCTGAAAAACACCCTTTTGTGAGAGTAAATTCCCTCTGGACAGTCCACAGATTAGGTCAAAAAATAGTTCTAGAAACTGGGCAGCAAATAAAAAGGAAAACGTAAACCAAAACACATAAAACCTGCAAATACCTGGTAATGACTCAAAGTTGGAAACAGGGGAAGAAGAAACTCAGTGGAGAGAAAAATACTGTGGCTTTTCTCCTTGCAAATTTTGAGAAGCCTTTTTCTTTCCCTAAAACACAGGTCCAGAAATCTCTGCCAGAGCCAAAAGTCCACACAGCTTGAAAGAGAAAAGTTTCAGAATGAGTATCTGAGAAAGTTCGGGCTCCTGGAATGATGATCTGTTCGAGCAGGTGGTGTCCATGAACCGGGCCAGAGAGTCTTCCTCTGGTCTTCTGACGTCCGAGGTCAGGCATTTCACCGACTCTGCCACACTCAGCGATTAACAAAACTAACAAAACTACGTTGCCGCCAGCAGACAGCTGGGCGCTCATTGCCTTGTAAGCCCTGGGGGTTGTCTTTGATTCGAGGTGAGGACCTTGGTGTCTTCAACAGTTGGGAAATCTGCTGCCCTGGACACCATGCAAATAGATCGCTCGGAGTTTCCTGTTTTCCTTCGGATGTGTACAAATTACCTCCACATGCCCCCTCCCCCTCTTTTTTTTTCTAGAAAACACTAAGGTCTGAAAGAAACTCTTGTTATATTGTTGCCACTTAGGTTTCACCGAGCCTGCATTATCTCCTCACAGCTTTAATGACTTCCTGCTGAGAGAGAGTTCTGGAGCCGTCCTGGCAGCCGGGCTAAGAATAGCATTAAATGCAAGGTTATCTAGGCATTACACTCACTGTAACATGCAATTAACTCTCCTCTTCCATTTTCATTACACAATTATTCATTAATGTCAATTTAATTTTATGCATTGTTCTACATGACCGAAGGCTGATTACGGGCCTTCTCACTCCAATATCCCAAGTTAACTGGTGCCAGCCGCACTTGGGGCGGCCTAATTGCAATTTAGCCCAGACAATTCCTCCCATTTTTGCCCTCCAGTAATGGAACAACAGATCACGGCCAGGTAAAGATTTTTTAAGGTGGAAATAAAGCACAGGCTACCAAACACTAAAGTTCAGAAAAAGCCCTTTCCCTTCTTTGATTTAATGGAATAAAGGCTCCCTGGAAAAATTAAATGAAGCCAGTTTTTTCTTCTTCTTTTTTTTTTCCCCCTTACTATTCTGTTTTTGGGAGCTGTGGTTTAGTAGTTTTAACCTAACTACCCAACTTAGAGTGTGCCCTGGGTCTCAGGACCCCACTGGCCTTCTTTAATGAAGCATCATTCGTCATAACACAAGGCTGTGCTGTCCACACTTGGGGTTGAATGATAATACGGAAGCCACGGAATATCGGATGGTCACTTCCGCATATTACATGGGATTTCTTGACACGCATGAATAATTATTTGTTGTTGCTCTTTGAAAATACGAGCAGGTTGTAGGGTTCTGAAGTTCAGTATTTTTTTTTTTTAACAGCGATCACTGAGTGGCTTTTTGAACAGCATCCCTTGGGTGCTAGAAATGAAAAGAATCTTGCTTCTCTCAAAAGCTGGCAACGATAGTCCTTCTACTTCAGACACGTTCATTAGCCGTCCACCTTAAAACGCTGGCGGTGCTGTAGACGCAAAGGGATTCGGGTCCTCGCACAGCCCGGTGTCCGAGTCCTTCCCATTATCTCACACTGTCATTGAATCTGCACAAACAGCTCATCATTAGCCTTTCTAGTCTTGCCAGCAGACAATGGTCAAAAATTAAATTTTAAAGAAATATTAAGGAGGAAGATGGGACTGCTCCCCGCTTTCTGTAGTTGGTTACTGTTTTGTTAAATCCAGGGGAAGGTGTGTCTCTGGGATAATGGAAGCTACTAAAAGTCTGGAAGAAGTATAAAATCTCTCACCGTGGGTGACAGATTCAGTTCAAAGGAGGGTTCCATGCCAGCTTCTTTGCAAACCCCGGATGCTCAGGATGTATGCAGAAACTTAGGCAGCTATGACACCCAGTGTGAGGCCACGAGACTCCTCTTCTAAAGCGACAATAAAGCAAACAAGGTACAAATAGGCGTGACTGCCCCTCCCTTTTTGCCACTGTGGGTAAAGCTGTGTCAGCATTTCCATTTGAAACCCCCATTTTCAGGGGCCTTTATAACTCAACCATAAAAATTAGTTCCAAGCAAAAACTTGGCATGCAACATTTCAGCCTTAGAGTGAACTTTTTTATTTTTTCACAAATTGTCAAAGGGGAAAAAAAAAACAAACAAAAAAAACAGCCCTCTGGCTATTTTTACTGTTTTTTTTTTTTTAAGACACAAAAATAGAAAACAGAAATGGACTGGTTGTGCACTTTTTTGGAACTCTTACAAAAACATTTATAGGCCATTATAAGCATGAGTGTTCTTGGAGAACTCCAGGTTTTCTCGACAGATGATTTTATAAGACTAACATCACATCACCAGTGCTTGTGAGGTGACGTAGCAAAAGTATTCTCGGCTATCTCTCTTTCCCGTCACATGGACCAGCCCTGCCTTATAAACGGACGTGACAGTTGTGATGTACACAACACTGAGTCGTTGTGGTCTATTAGCTCAATAATCCATGCTCTGGAGTATCCGTCAATATAAATTTAGCCAATAGACCGCAGAAACTGGGAAGAAGCTTCCACAGTTGGTGGAGCAATTGCAGTGTGTTCTAACATTCTCTAAATATGTAGGAAAACAATTGAGCCAGCGTGTGAGCTTTCAGACTCCTTGGAAAGCAAAGGGCCGAGTTCCCACTTGACGTTACTCTAGGGAAGAATGAAATAACTTTAAAGAGCAGCCCTCAAAACTTAATTAACATGATTCAGGCAGAGTTGTGCAAGTTTGGTGATACAAACCGCCGGTGGTAACAGAATCACACTTGTGGCTAACCGTGACTCACCCCATTGTTCAAAAATACAGAGGAGGTCTGGGAGCGGCTTGTGTGTTTCGACACCACGTGGGCTCTAACAACTTGGTACAAGCAGCTGACAAGTTAAGGACAGTGACAGTGAACTAACTGAAAAGAGTCTCCCTCAAACTTTGTGAGCTTGTTGTTTGGTCAGAAACATAGTAGCATCGTCCTTGTCATCATCGCCATCATTGCTGTTTGCATTCAGGTCGCTTGTGTTAAATTCCATGGAGACAGTAACCACTGAACTTACTCCACTCGCCCCCCCACCCTTGATTTTACACTTAATTTATATGTTACTAATAGCCAGCTGCTGTCTAAAGCCTTTTTGATTCATGCTCTGTTTGCTTTCCCTCTGTGAGGTTTATGGTCAGGGGACCTAATTTGCTGGCTTCATTATAAATTGCATTTTGGACAAAATATGAACTAATGGGGTTGAATTTAGGCCCTCAACTTTGCCTCAAAAGTCAGACCATGGCTTTCTAACAAAAAGGTACTTAGCGGTGTCATTGGAGCATTTAGCTTCCTGAAGTTCACATATGATTAGAAGTTAAATATCTAAAAATCCATTTATTTGCTTAATAATGTTGCCAAATTGAACCCGTCTGTGGTTTCTACATTATAAAGCCACTAAAGGACTCTTTTGAGGTAGTGTGTGTGTGATTACTAACTTAATAGGTTTCAACCAGCACCACTCAAATCAAATCATCATTCCTCACAGACTGTGCGCCCAGTGTAGCGCTGCCCCGTGTCAGGCACTGACTGATGCCCAGTGTTCTGCTTTCTTCTCTGATCGTGCTAATCATGCTGTAGTTTAATTATCTGAGTGCAAGTCTGTCCTTCAGTCCCCACTCCCTGTCCCTTCATGGAGTTTGTGTATATGTGCGTCCCACACCCACAGCACGGAGCCGGCCGGCCTGCACGCAGTGGGTGGCTCATACTGGCCGAGTGCTTTAAGATAGGCCGTGTCCCATGTGCTAAGCATGATATCTGAGAAAAGCTCTAAACCCCCCCAACAAACTTATGAGGTGGGTACTGTCATATTCACCACTCGGCAGATGAGGAAACAGAAGGACATGGAGGCCCCTGACTGAGGTCCCGTGCCAGTAAGAGACGTGGCTGTGTAACAGGGAAGAACAAATCTGACTCCATATTAGATCTGCTCCTTTGGCTCTGACCTTGTGCTCTTTTCCTGTGCTTACTTATTCTGGTTCTACCCCTTTTGTAAAAGAATGTTTTCTGTTGTCTGAAATGTACAGAATAGCCCATTCTCAAGGCTCTGACCTGTAAGGGCATAACACTTTTCCACTCATATGGAGAAGGGAGGTTGCAGAGCAGAGGATAACATTTTGTTGTCTTGTTGGAGGCTCACAGGAACATCATTACCTGCCCTACATGGACATGCATAAGAACAAAGGATTCTGATGCCAAAAAGTTTGCAACAACCAACCCTCCCCTCCCCTTAGTTTAAAGGACTTAAATTCTGCCTTGGGGAAGATGGCTCTCTCTAGAACATTAGTCTGCCATCTTCTAGGTCTACTGGCCTTCTGAATAAAGTCATTATTCTTTGCCCCAACACCTTGTCTCCCAATTTACTGGCCTGTTGAGTGGCAAGCAGAATGAGTTTGGGCTTGGTAACAGCTGGGATTCACACTGAGGCATCTGTCAACAAAGCCTGGCCTCCCAACTCCATACTCTTCTGCCTCCCTCAGTGTGCACTGATTCTAGGGCAGAATGCCTGTCCTTAAGGATCTGATCATCTGGTTGAGCTGATGAGTACACACCTGGCACACACCTGGGTAATGAATGAAATGTAAACACAGCTCAAAGACAGAACATGGTATTCAGTTAACTGTATGGCTCAGAAAATCACCTTCTTTGAGTTTGTTCAACCATCTAGGAAATGGAATGTGTTCATAAGAAGGGCATTACTGTTTCAGTGTGGGAGAGCGCTACAGCCTACCCCGCCCGTCGCAATGCACCAGCTGGTCCCATGTCCTTCCTGGGGCTTCCTGAAGTGGGGAAGCTGCTGCAGTCGGGGGTCATCAGAGTCGAAGGATCAGGGGGACATGAGTGGCAATTCTCCTGTATTTAGCTGGTGCCTGAGTTTAACTGGCTGGCAGTCCTGGATACCGGAGATTCCATCAACGCGTGCATTTCTTGGATTAATAACTGAGCCTCTGATGTTACAATCCAGAGAATCCAGCTAAGCTTAGTGATTCTTTCCCTATCTCCCCACAAAAGGTATTTAGCCAATCTCTGCATATTTCCTAAAATCTGGTCCAAAAATATATGTGTTCTGAAAACCCCAAATTGACATCCAGCTAATAACAAGATAGCAGATCATAAAACAGTCAACGGGATTCAACTGGGGGAGCCGCACACTCTTGGAAAAAGATACCCACATTTGGAATTCCACTTGAGATACTCATATCTGGCTGAGTTCTCTGCCCGATCGGGGCCCACAGCACGCAGACTCAGAAAAGGAGCTCTTCTCTCAGGGACTGCAGGTCTTCCAGGCCGAGGGCTTGAGCTGGTAGCTCCCGTCCCGCAGGCCAGATCGGAGATGCTCGACATTCGCGGTGGGAGGTATCTCACTGTAGTCGTTTAGACTTTTAGAGGGAAAAGTTTTTTTTAAAGCATCATATCAAAAATGTTTTCACAAGTTAGAAAGGTGTACACTTTTTATGTGCCTTAAAATGAGAGAATTTAGTATTAGAAGGTCTGACCGTTCCCCCAAGAGGCCATCCTTATTTGACAAACGGGGAACCTTAAGCCCCGGGAGGGTGAGCATGTGCCAGTGCTGCACACGCGCATATCACCAGGCTCTCCCAACCCGCGAGCACTGCGGGGCTTTCCCTAGCTCGCTGTGCTCTCTCCTAATCTGCCTTTGAGGCCGTTCAGATGATTGGGGCTAATTAGAGAGAGTTCTCGTCGGTATGATAACTAGCAGAGAGGTACCAGCTTCGAGTCAGAAATCCCAGGCTTTCGTCCAAACGCTCGCTACCTGAAAGACCTAGAGTAAATCATGTAACTTTTTGCTCCTCAATTTCCTCATCTGCAAAATGTGTATAGTAAGAGGACCAGTGCATCAAAAAAGATACAAAACGGGAACTTGTTTAATGGGCCATAAAGCACTCTGCAAATCTAGTTGTAAAAAAGGCTGAAAATACGATTTTAAAATGTGATAATGTTTGTATTGACATGGTTTATATCTGTGTATAAGTTCTCTCCTCCCACTCCCCCCTAAAATAAAAAAACAAACAAGAAATTAGTTTTAGAACAGACGGCATTCCTGCCAATTTTTTATTCTAAATTGAGTGCTCTTGGAAGGTTACAAGGCACAAGAAACGGCACATTCTAAATCATTCCTGTTGAAATACATCAACATACTAACAGGGGTGGTTTAAGGGTAGTAGGAACGTAGGGAATCGCTAAAAAAAATTCCTTTATATTTTCTCAATTATTGATAATGAAAATGTATTAGTCTTATAATTAAGCAAAAAGCATTTAAAAATCAATCTTACAGTACATTTGTAAAGGTCTCCGCTTGATAGCAATAATAATTGCTTCCATTTATCCGCGGCTTACTATGTGCCATGTACTTTACATATATTGCTTTATTAAATTTTTAAAAAATCCTGCCTGCGTGATAAGTATTATTTGCTCCATTTATAGATGATGGCCTGAGGCTCAGTGAGATTAAATCACTTGGCCAAGATGGCACAGCAAACTCCACGGAGTCTCTGATTCCCCAGCCGGGGCTTTCTGGCTGCGCCCGGCCGCACTGCGGGCTTGAGGTTGGGATCTGTGTGTTTCACCTTCCTTCTCCCTCTGAATGCCATGGATGTAGCAGGTTGCTGAACCTGAACTTGGCACAGTAGACAGAGGCCTGGCTCCTTGTGTGTCCGAAGAACTGGGCTCTGGTTCTGACTTGGCTGATGAAGAGCTGGGGTTTGACCTCAACAGACCCCTTCACTTCTCTGGAAACAGATTTTTCCTTATCAAACGAAGGTCTTGGGCTAAATAAATGGCTTTCAACCTGGGTTTAGCTGCAAGGCCAGATCACTTTTTCTTTTCCAATGAAATGTTAGCTGCCTGGCCGGGTGTCAGGGTCTCCTTGGCCTTTGAGATCCAGAACAGGTGACTTACACCTGAGCCCACGCCCTGTGGGAGTCCAGTTCCCATGGCCTCGTCCTGCAGGCCCCACTGTCGCTGCGGAGGGGTCAGGCGTCGCCTGTCCTGCACTTCATTGAGTCGAGCATAAAATTTAGCTCTTCACCTTAATTTCACCCTCAAAGACCAGCAGCGACAGTCATGAATCTGTGTGTATAGAACTATTTACTGATTATCTGGGCAAGGTGGAGGGGTTTACAAACAAATACGAACAAATAGCTTCAATTTCCTATTAGACATCCATGTCACTGAAAGCTTTTTGTCCTTTTTAAAAAGTCCAGGCTCCCGTCTCCGGTCCTGCTGCCCTCCTCCCCTCTCTCCTTCCCCCGGTCCCTTCCTTCCATCTCTGACCATCCCAGATTTCTGTGTCTCATGCAGAGGAGATTAACCCTCTCTTTGTGGCTTTTCATTGGCTCATTTTCCCTCTCAAGCAGCAAATCCTGTCCTTCTCCTAAAGAAACTAGCCATCTCGAGGATTCTGTGTGCTAGAGGTTGACTATATATATATATATTTTTTTTAATAATGCATCATTTGGTACTTTAATATATAAAATTGATGAAGAGAGAGGCTTTCGGTCTGAGGCTGCATAGGACAGCCCAGCACCTCGCTTTCTGAGGTAGCTTAGTGCTCAGAGAAGCACAGCTGGGAACCACTGGACTCGATCATCTTTAAGGCGGAATCCTCCATGAAATAGTCCCTTCCCTGCCTCTTCCCACACACAGTTAGCCACTTCCTCCTTTGAAACCCCACTTTGCCCCAGGTAAAGGTCAGGTGGAGTATCCAATACCTGGGACGTATGTCTTGTTGTGAGTGTCTGTCTCCCCAGCTAGGCTGTTGCAGGAGATAGCTGCGTATTACCAGTAATCGCTGTGCACCAGGTACTTGCTGAGCGGGCCATAGCGGTGGCCTGTGGGTGAGAACACGTGACTGTGTGTGACCACTCAGTCACAGGTTAACCACCCTGCAAAGGAATCAGCTGAAAGGAACCATACAGACAAGCAATACACAGGCATTACGCTTGGAGGGGAAACCACAAAAACACCTTGCTCTCTGTCCTCCCCATACAATGTCTGTAGCATACATTGTGCTTGGGGGTGGAAAGCAGTTCTGCTGGAAAGCTTCATTCTTCAGCTTTGTGTGATCAGCCCAGTTGGCTGTTTCATTTAGATCATTTTGTGACAGCCCATGTTTGGATTAGTGTTGGGCATAAGTAAATGGCAGTTCTTTATCCGTTCTGAAACGTTCAGATGGCTCACCGAGGTATCGGTGCAGCTGTTGCAGAACGTGTAAGGGCGTTAGGCACTGAACGGGGGAGGAATCTGGTGCCAGGCGTTTCTGGCAGTGGTGGCAGGTCTTGCTGTGATCCCGGGAGGGAGCTATGATGAGTGGCAGGGCCCGGGCTGGGGCCTGGGGTAGGGGACGTGCTGGAGTAGAATCTTGGACTTCAGCACGAGGAAGGAGGGAAAGGAGCTTTCCTCTTGAGTCACAATCGTTAACAGTCATTCCTGAAATTCCATTTCAGTACCTAGGAGTGAAGTGTTCATAACCCGCAGTGATTTTATCTGCAACTTGTGTGTTTCGTGGAGCCCCTCCCTTCGTCCCTCCCGCCTCCCCTCCCTCCCTCCTTCTCCCGTCTGATCCGATGATGTAAACCAAAGAGTACTTGCTGCCTCTGCCCTCACGGGCTTCTGGGGAGCACTAATGCCCTTTAGCTTTTATATTCTGGAAATTTTTCGATGGGAGGGGATTTGGTCTTCTTATGTCCATTACTGTCCTAATTCTTCTTATGATGGAACTGACAGATAAGGAGAATTACTGTGATGATCTTTCAGGGTAAGTTACCAAGAGTCGATAGGAAGCTTTCACATGGTCCAGTCATGTGCACATACTTTGTTTCTCTCTTTCCTTTTCTGTTCTCCCTGCACATAAACACATACACAGAAAAATAGGGTTACTAAGTTAGAGCATAGTGCTGGGGAAGCATGGGTAATTTTTCTGGATGGCCGTTCCAAAGGAAACATTATAATTAAATAACAGATGAAGATTAGCTCTCAGTCAAGGGTTGATATATATGTATATACATATACATACAGAAATGTAAAGCTTGTAATGCTTACCCATTAAAGGTCAGCGTCTCCTCTAACTATTCATACTGGTAAGGGTTTTTTTTAACAGAGCTACATGCCACATATACATTTGGGAGACTCAAATATGCAAGTTTCTGACCATTAGATACAGTTCCCACAGAGCACTGGGCAAAACCAACTTCTCTGTGAAAGACATAACTTTGCAAAGGATATTAAGCACACATTCTGTCATACACTCATTTATTTATTGCATCCCACAAACATTTCTTAGGCACCTTCTTTGGGGTTTGAGAGTCTCCATAAATAATAGCATCCTCCCCTGCCTCATGTCTAGGATCCTTTCAAAGAGAGATGCACAGCCAGAAGATCGGCAGATGAAGCAGCAGTTTTATTGCTGATAGAATTGATTGGAGAAATGGCCATACCGACTTGCTAGCATGATCACCACTCTGAGTTAGATTCGTTGCCCAGTTTGCTCACTGAGCTTCCAGCACACAGTGGAGCCAGAATGTAGATTTCTGAAGGCAGCAGACTCCTTCCCTGAAGCATCCCATGATCATTTGCCAAACCTGCTGTGCTGGTCAGGTTCTTCAGAGAAACAGAACCAGCAAGGTGCATTCATATAAAGAGACTTATAAGGAATTGGCTCTCATGATTATAAGGCTGAGAAGTCCCTAGACCTACAGCTGGCACCCTAGGGACCCAGGAGAGCCAGTGTGTCGTTCCAGTATGAGAACTAGCAGGCCTGCCACCCAAAGGAGCCAATGCTCCATATGAGTCCAAAGGCCAGAAAAGACCAATGTCCCAGCTCAATCATCAGACAGAGGAAGTTTTTTTTTTAACTTAGCCTTTTTTTACTATTCAACTTTGATTAACTGGACAAGGCTTACCCACATTGGGGAAGACAATCTGTTTTACTGAGTCTAGAGATTCAGATGTTACCTCATAATCACACATAATAATGTTTGACCAAATATCTGTGCATTCATGGTCTAGTCAAGTTGATCTATGAATTACCCATCACTCTTGCCAGCTAGAGAAGTCCCCCCGTCTTTTTCCAAGGAGGCATGGAGGAGAGAAAGCAGAGAGGGGGGAGCCAGGCAGAAGCCTGGAAGGAGTGATGCACTGAAAGGTGTTCCTGTGGGAACCTTGGGTGTGAAGAAATAAGGGTTCTTGCAAGCCGCAGGCAGTCTGTTAGGCAATAGAAATACAAAAATGAATATGAAAAGTCTCTGATCTCAAAAACCACATGAGCAGAATAAAAGCCTCAGAGTTTGTGTTTCAGTACAGTGTACTGAAGGCTAACAGATAAAGGTATGTACAAAAGGGCCAGAAGGGGGCACAGCACTGAGTAACTCATTTGCCTAGTGTAAAAGGCTTCTGTGCAGGGTAACACCGCATTTCACCTTCCGCGTACCACGCTCCAACTGACTCGACACACACCCATGAACACGCATGGCCCATGGGCAGTGTAAATCCTGCTACAGGAGCGCCGGGTGCAGGGCCTAGGGTGGGATTAGAGGAATTACCCAAATGGTGGCTCCTCCACGGGGCAGATACAGCGGTATGCTGGCATGTGGGACAGTGATGGAAAATTCTCTGGTTGTCATCACTACTGCATACTAACTATTACCCAGTTAGCTCTGAATTCCTCAGATGCTGGTTTTACAGGTTGGGAACGATCTGAGTCTTTTTTGCTGCTCTTCCTGTTGGCCTGCTGCCAGAAGGGGAGGCCCAGGGGAATAACTGACAATGAAATGCCGACCGGTTGACCCCGTAAATCTGAGACGTTGTAGTCTCCTGGGAAGACGCTAGCATTTGAGATTGAAGGATCTGGATTCAAGTCCCGGCCTCATTATTTATTGGCTCTATGACCTTGGGTATGTCTTTACACCTATATGAGATTATATGAAATGAGGATGTTAATAAGAATAATGATACTTTATAAACTTACACCAAGGATGAGATTAGATAAAGTGTGACAGTGCTCTGAAAACTACAGTGTTCCCCAACGTCAGTTATTGTCTGATGAGACCTTTGGTGCAGTTGCAGGTTAAAAGAAATGGGTGAAACACTGCAGGAGTCTTTGGTGTATCCCCTTTTTTCCTGCTCCCCAAATACTGAATTCTGTCCCTTCATACATGCTGATACCCCCCCGCCCCTCAGAGAAATACATATGAAACAGCGACCAGGGCCGTAAAGTGCTGCATTAACGTGGAGCCTCTCAGCCCAACACACTTCGCAAGCTGATTGCTAAGATGCTGTTAAACCAAGTACACTCAGTTTACTCAGTGTGGGACTTTGTCTCACCCAGGATAGCACTCCTCACTGCCAGGCCTTGGCAAAGGGTACATCCAGAGGTATATATGTAATATAGTAAACTAATACAGTGTTTTGTGTCTATTATATTTCAATAAAACTGGATAAAATATTTTTAAAATTTCAGTGCTATTGACTGCACCAAACATGTCTAATCTCCTGCCTGTCAATCTTCAAGAGGCAAAGATGAAAAAACATGGGACCTGGTTTCAGGGGGAAGCACACACCCACTTAAAATGCAATGGGCTGTGCAGTACTTGGAGCAGGAATAAAGAATGAAGGCTTTGGAGAGCGTGGACGGGAGAGATCTCAGGTATGTTAGAGGTTTTAAAGGTCATAAAAAGATCACAGGGAAGATGGAACTTGATCAGGGTCTTGGAGGGTGAGGAAGAGTCTGCACGAGCCCTTGGGAAAAGGGAAAAGGGAAAAGGCAAGAGCTAAGGGAAGAGGTGATGGCCATAAAGAGGAAGCAGAAAATGACCAGTGAGTCACTTACCTGAGGGGCAGGTGATGCTCAGATTGAGAAGAAAGGCTGAACTTTTAAACTCTGGGGAATTTGAAAGCAGCTTTAAATAGAAGTTAACAACATGACCAGTTGGTTTCAAATTCTGGCTCTGCCACTGGCTAGCTGTGGGGTTTGGGGACATTACATGACCTCTCTCTGCTTCCTCATCTGGAAAATGGAAAACGATGTAAAGTATCCATCTCAAAGATTATTATGAGGATTAAATTAGATAATAGCTGCAAAGTGCTTTGAACAGTGTCGGGTACATAGTAGGTACTCAAAAATAATTATTGTTAAACTGTTGTTATGGACTGAATTGGACTCAAAATTCATATGTTAATGTCCTTACTCCCAATCTACCTGTATTTGGAGACAGGGCTTTTAGGAGGTAATTAAAGTTAGATAAGTTCATAAGGGTGGGGTCCTAATTCAGTAGGATCTGTGGCCTTATAAGAAGAGGAAGAGAGATCTCAGTCTCCCTCCACGTACATGAACCAAGGAAAGGCCCTGTGAGCATGCAGTCAGAAGGCGGCCCTCTGCTAGCCAGGAGGAGAGCTCTCACCAGAACCTGACCACACTGGCAGCCTTCAGAACTGTGAGAAAATGAATTTATGTAGTTTAAGCCACTCAGTCTATGATATTTTGTTATAGCAGCTTGAGATAACAATTACACTTGTAGACTAGGAAATGCAAACTCAAATGGCAATAAAATGACACCAGTAATATCATTAAATGAAACAACTTGTTCTTAGAAATGCACCAGTATACACTTAACAGAGAAAGCTCAATAGTAAACTAAGACTGGGAATATTTGGTAGATACCTGGGAGTGGTGGAGCCTGGTGAACTGCAGAGTGACGGCCAGGTCAAAAGGTTGTGGCTAGCACTTGGGTCGAATTAATTGACTCAACTGTGTAAGAAACTAGGCCTAGCATTCCGGGACTCTCTGATATTTTAAAGGAAAACTAGACTGTTTTTTTTTTTTATTGGGGTGGTGGGATTTCTAAATTTTAAAATGTTGGCCAAAATACAGTGAGGACATAACAGTAAAACCTGGCCCCCAGACCACTAAGCTCCTCCATCAAACCTGCCCAGAGACTAGTGCTTGAAAAGACTGGTCTGGGGAGAAGTGGCCAGTGACAGGGAGATTGGCTGGGATGAAGAAATGCCAAGATGGGAGGTGGGAAGAGACCAAGATTTCCAGTCAGACCTAAATTTAAGCTCCATTTTAGCTCTGTAGCCAATCTTTGAATCTTTCTGAGATTCACAGCAATTTTTTTCCAACAGACAAATGATGATGAAAAGAATGCCAGTGTTCCATGGTTCTTGATGGAATGAATGGAAAATGTACACAGAGTGTCTAGCGAGCCCTTGAAAATTGTAGCTCTTTCTCTTCTCCTTGTTGACAGGTAAGAGCGTGAGCCAGCGGAGTAGGGCTGGAATGAAGCCGATGCCATGAAAACATGGTGGCCACAGGATGCCTAGGATTTGACTGGATGAGGAAGACTTTAAAACTGATGACTCTTGGCAGGGAAGGGATACTGAAGCTGTTAATTCGTTCACAAGAGGGGAAAGATTAATCACTTGTGTTTTAGAGAAATTGAACTTGAGGCATCTATGGAACCTTTGGGTGGAAAGTTCCTCCTGATGGTAAAATAAGTGTGTGAAGACAGCAGTTAGGGCTAGACAAGTAATTAGTTGAAACATGGGACTGTTTGGGAGTTTTCAGAGACTAAGTAGCATAAGGAGATAACCGGGCTCAGGACGGCCAAGAATTGTGCAACGAGGGGATGAGTGATGGAAGAAAAGCCAACCTGGGAGAGTGAGGAGGGACAGCCAGAGGCATGCCTATCAAACAATAAGCAGGTAGTGACTTGAGCACAGGGAAGGAGCATTTGGAGAAAGAACAGATTATTACAGAAATACAAGCAGAAAGAGAATGAAAACGAAAACCCTTGGTTTTTGTAATTTGAAGTTTACCAGTGACTTCTCGGAGAGTGGTTGATGAGAAAACTAACCCCAGGTGGTCTGTGCTGGTGGCACCACCATCCACCCTTTTTATCTGCACCTTCCTAACTCTCACGGTGACACTAACCCATCAAGGAAACATTAAATGATGTTTAATGCAAAAAAAGGTATACCTGCATTTAGGATGAAGTATTTCTAGAAAATATGCTGTAAATTAAACCTTGATTTTCTTGTAGACAGAATGATTTAGAGGAGAATTATGCTCTTAATGTAGGGCCTTGTGCCCAATGTTTTATAGGCATGAGAGCAAACTCCATATTGAATTAATTAATTATGAATGATAACCATGTATAATATAAAGCCTTTTCAAGTATACATAATTAAACAGTGTAATACAAAAACCAATTGCATAAATTATATTTAATATGATGGAATAGCATAAATATTAAACAAAGTTGTTATTTTATCCCTGACATCCTTTGTCTTGGCAGGTGATGGGGATTTCACTGTCATAGAATCACTAAGCATCCTTTGGAAAAGTTTTCACAGCCATTTCTGAGAAGACTTTGGAGGATATTGGGGCTGCTTGATGCCTTTACAAAGAATTTGATGAGCTTTGCTTTGACTCTCTCTTTTTCTTGTGATAGTTTCCAGAGTAAGTGCTGTTGGCCAAGATGTTACCTTTTCTGCTAACATCAAGAATAAATTTCTGCTTTCCTAACCTGCTCTCTTACCGTGACTGGCACCCTTCCCTTATACTGTGAGGTTATTCATGGAGTATAGAATTTGAACTCCACATAAGCCACCTTTTAAAATGTTGATAGAAAATTATATCCAAATTAAGCTCGATCCAAATCTGTGGCACATTTTGGTGAATCCTTGTAATCACTGGCTTGACCCTTTCTCTAAAATTTCCCTTTGAAGTTGTGCCCTATGTGATTATAAAGAAATAAGACAGATGTTTTAATAGGCATTGAGAATTTCTCGTTTAGAATAGCAAGTATTTATTTGTGTTGTACTTTAGAATTTATACAATGCTTCCTATAGATTAACTCATTGTAATCTCCAAGTGTTCTCTGATGTGTAATAGCAGGGCTATTATTACTAGATCTAATTGTTACAGCTGAAGTTTGAGGATCAACGAGATTAAATATCTCCTGCTGAACAACAGACACAGTTAATAAGGGACAGAATGAGGGACTAAAACCCTGGTCCTCCAGCTCTTAAGCTGATCTCTTTCCAAAAAACTGTCCCTTCTAATGAGCAGTCCCCATTTCCCTTGGGATGCTGTGCACTTATTCAAATGTTGATGTAATTGATCAAAATATTTTTAGAAAATTTGCTTTTAAGGGTGTTTTCTCTGTCATGCTAGAAATTTCATCTCAACATCATACACACACACACACACACACACAATAGAGAGAGAGAGAGAGAAAGAAAAAAGAGGATACTAATGAACTCATCTACAAAACAGAAACAGACTTGCAGACATAGTAAACAATCTTATGGTTACCGGGGGAAAGGAGGTGAGAAGGAATAAATTTGGGAGTTTGAGATTTGCAAATGTTAACCACTATATATAAAAATAGATTTGAAAAATTTCTTCTGTATAGCACACAGAACTATATTCGATATCTTATAATAACCTTTAATGAAAAAGAATATGAAAACAAATATATGTCTATATATTCATGACTGGGACATTGTGCTGTACACCAGAAATTGATGCATTGGAATTTAGTATATTTCAATTAAAAAAAGCAATGAATAAATGAAACTAAAAAAAATTATCCACATTATTCACTGCTTAGAGCTCAACCATCTTCCTCTCAGAGCCTGAGGAATCCTTGCTGCCGTTGTCTGTGGTGGATATTTGGGAGGGGTCTACACATGCATGAGCTGAGCCAGGGAGCCAGACTGAGACTAAGGATCAACTAAGGATCAGAAAACCCTTGTGGAACCTGCCAGGCTGCAGCCGGAATAGCTGGGGACACTTGTTTGTCACTGTCCTGCTCTCTCTACTGATAGTTGATCACTTGGGTTTAGTGAGCTGGCTCCACTATTAGGAACTGCTGTGTACCAAATTGCCAGAAGTCAAGCACCACCTCTCCCTTTCTTATAAAAGCAGAGCAATGCACACACGTATTTCCATTAAAATGATTACAACTTTATTTCCATATTTTGACTTTTATAAGTGTGTTGAAAATTTTACTTATGTGAAATCTCTCATTGTTTTATAATACCAATAAAGAATTTGGAGACCAACCTAAAATGGCATCCAGACCATAAGGGATATTGTTTCTATTGATGATAAACAGAAATAGAAGAATGTTTATGACAAACTTGAGTGAATCACCAGGTGAGGCAGTATCATTTCCTTCTGGATATCTCCATAAACATTTATTATCGTTTCCAAAGGAAAATGATGCTACTAAACTTCTCCCACCTTTCCAAAGTGGTTTATGCTTTTTGAGTAATTCTCTCCTTGTGAACATGATGGATTTGCCCTCTTCCTTCATTCACATTCTCCTTGACCAAGGCTATGTGTTTTCAAAATGGGTGACCCTAGAAGAGTATGTTAGGATACTCGACTAAAGACTTAGTTTCCAAAAAATGAGAATTTTTTTGGTAATAACTTTTAAAGGTCTGTATTTAGATTTTTCCATGGAAGGTAAGAGTGAATGAGAATGTTTGCGTTTGTATGAGTATATATAAAGAGTCCCTCCTCTCAAAGGTGCCAATGGCGCCTTCTCTCCAAGGTGTGTGTGTGTGTATCTGTGTTGGGAGAAAGGAACTGGGTATACTGGAACCTGTTTTTGGAAGGTGAAAGGGGAGGTTAGACAATATTCAAGAGAGGAGAATGGTGATGGTGGTGGTGGTGGTGATGTTGGTGGTGATGGTGGTGTTGATGGTGGTGTTGATGGTGGTGGTGGTGGTGGTGGTGGCAGTAGGGCAAGGATGAGTCCATAAGGTGATCAAAGTCTGGGCTTCTCCTGATTTTAAAATCCACTATCTGATGATGGGCTTGGAAGAGGCTTTTCAAGTGGATAAGGGAAAGTCAGTCCTTCCTTGATGGGCAGTCTAAGGCAGTAGCTACACCACTGTTTCAGGACATAAGCCAGACAGATCAGTTGCCACTCTGCTTCTGGCACCCCCTCTCAGGGTCATAGCAGGAAATGCTACCTCTGATTCAGGGACTGGATCTCCAACCCTGAGAGAGGAGCCTGAGAGATCCAAACAATTTGGGATTAAGGGATGAAAGAGTTACTCTCTGAACACCTTGCCCTTTTTTCCATTACTTGCACATTTATCTATGACACATATTATCTTCCTAGAAATCATTTTTAACCACCCTCACAGGGATTCCTAAACGTGATGCTTCTGTGACTCCCTGAAGGATCCTGCTATACACTAGGGTCCTTAAGAATTTTCAGTTTGTCTTACAAGTTCCATCACTTCTTAATTCCTTTGGGATTATTTCTAGTTCTTATCTTACCTTTGGTTCAAAATCCCTTACCTAAAGCTCTTGGGGGCAAATGTATTTCAGAGTTCAGATTTTCTCAGATGTTAGAATAGTAATAATGTAAATGACATAGCATCCTTGGCCGTACACCCAACAGCACAAGAAATTAGTATTTCCATAGTGGATGTATGAATATTTCATGCTAATGGGATAAACAAAGACTATAAAGAGCCTCATGTCAATTTGCATCAGTCTTCATTGCTGCAGAATTTGTTCCAAATTTATGAAAAAAAAGTTCAGTTTTTAGGATTTTGTGACTGTAGACCAGGGACTGTGAACCTCACTGTTGTTAAATATCCTGAAAACCAGGGGAGAGTGACATGTACAACTGCAGGTCTCAGATGGAGGAGAATACCATTTCCCTTGATATAGGCTGAATAATGGTCCTCAAGGATAACAGGGCCTCATTCCTGGACTCTGTGAATATCAATTTATATGGTAAAAGATGTGATAAAATGAGGATCTTGAGATGGGAAAACATCCAGGATTATCCAAGTGGGCCCTAAATGTAATCAAGGGGGTCTTTTTAAGATAGAGGCAGAGTGAGATGTAACACAGAGAGAAAAGGAGGGGGTGGAGTGAAGGCAGAGCAGAGAGATGTGAAGATGCTGGCTTTTGAGAGCAATCCAGCCACAAGACAAGGGATGCGAGCAGCCTCAGAACCTGCAAGAGGCAAGGAATGGGTTCTTTCCCGAAGTTTTGGAAGAGAGCACGTCTCTGCTGACATCTTGATTTCAGCCCATTGAGACTGATTTTGGACTTCTGACCTCCAGAACTGGGAGAGAATTACTATCTGCTGTTTTAAGTCACCATGTTTGCGGTCATTTGTCACAGCAGCTGCCCCAGTGAAGAGAGTCTTATCCTTCCATTCAAGTTTTCCAATGTTAGTCCTTCTTTTCATAACTTTTTTGGTCTCTATTTGGTCTTTGATTCTTTGGGTATTACTTAACTTCTGTAAATCTCAGATTTTTTCCATTTGAAAATAGAGGTTATAATACACCCCTCATAGGGCTGTTGTAAGAATTCACTTAAAAAAAGAAACAAACAAAATATATATATACATTGCTTAGCCTATCATTGGCATAAAGTTAATACTCACTAAATGCTAGTTCATTCTTGACATTGCCATTCTCTGAGAATCCCTTTATAACTTCCCAGGATATATGAATTTACATTTATGTTTGAGCCCATCTATAGTGCAGAGAGAGTCTATCAATCAAATCTCAATTTCTCCTCATCTAAAAGACTTTGTCAGCCCATTTATATTTGCCAGTGTCACGATGATGATGCATTTGATGTCTAAGAGTGTTAGATGTCTAAAGACGTACCAGTCAGTCCTGGGAGGCTTAGTTTCTACTTTTATCCCAAACATTCTTATTTTCCCAAAGGCTGGAGACATTGAACCTGGTGTCTTCAATCAAACCAAGGCTAATTTGCCTGACAAATGCTGAAAAATGCGCCCATTTGCAGATGTGTATGCTTATCGGCACTTTATGAAACGTCTTTTTCCAAAAGTGGGAAACCAAATAAAAGCACACGCACACGCACACGCACGTGCATGCTCACATACACAGAGAAATCTAAGGGGCTAGTACACTTTGAATGAAAGCAATTAGTAATTGTAAGATCATCCAAGCTCATAAAAAGAAGAAGAAATAGGATAACACATTCATGAGAACACACCCACCAGGAGATAGGAATTATGGAGACGAGAAGCCAATGGATAGCAAAGAGGGAGAATACAGAATATTGTCTGAGTGTCTCCTATGGCTGGGCAGGTACTAGGCAAGATCACACACTGATAGACATTTCTACTACTTACATCCACTTAGATCTACTTAGATTTTAGGTAGTTTAGAGTGTTCTGTTGTAGCTGTCCTCATTTGAGCACGACCAGTTTCCCTATTTACAGATTTTTATAGCCTTGTCTCTTAAAGGATACCTATTTTTTTGAACGTTCATATAAATTCCATTTTTATTTTAGTCCATGCAATGTTGTGGCTTCTGACAAATGTCTTAAAAGCTTAGGGTAACTGGGAACTATCCCCGACACCACTGAAAGGCTGGTCTGATGTTAAGGTCACAAAGCGTGAGAGGTGTCAGGCCACAGCAATGAACTAGTGTCACACTCTCATTTTACAAAGGGGGAAAATGAGGCACAGAATTCCACACACCCACTGGGGGTCTCCCAGTTGTTAATGAGCGAGGGAAGACACAAGTGCTTATCTCTCCATGGACAGCTGTTTCTGTCCCACCATGAAGCACTTTAGTTGATTTGTGGTTAATTCCTTTCTCCACTTTCAATTTCAGCCTTTTCAAGGCTGCAGTACCAGGGAAGGGAAAAGAGTTTAGAGATCCAAACGTAGAACTCAGTTCAACTACTGACGAGGCTCAAGCGGGGAAGATCATTTACCTTCAATTTGCACAACATTTCGTCGCCCAGGAAATGGTTCTCACTGCCTGTCCTTCTTTTCTGTCACAGCACTTATCATAATTGGCATTATCTAATGTCTGATTCCTGATCTAGAGTGTGGTGGGTTGGAAAGGGCACAGATAGACTCTGGAGCCACAATGCTGGGGTTCAAGTTCTGGCTCCACCATTTACTAACTCAGCAAGTTACTTAATCTCTCTGTGCCTCCATTTCCTCATCTGTAAAATAAGGACAATGATAGAAGCTATCTCAGATGTAACATACATGAGTTAATATGTGTAGAACGCTTGGAAGAGTACCTGGCACAGAGTAAGCACTGTCTGTATACTTGTTCTATGGTGTCCCTGTCTCCTTTACCACTTTATCTCTTCTTGATTGGATGCCTGCCTTTCTATCTAATTTTATCTCTTCATGTTTTCCCATTGGCACTAACCTGTTAGCATGTCTCACCAAGTTTCCTGAAGTTTCCATGACCTTGTGTAGAATTCCCCTTCTTGGTATATCCTTTCCTTGACAGTTTTCAAACAACAATGTGATAAGAAAAAGACCAAACATGAAAAGGGGACTGAGAATGAGAAGGATTCTTTTGCTTTTCTTTAGAAAAAGAGGTGACAACATAAATGGTAGTGAATACACTGCACGTTGTAAACCACAGGGCTCCCTATGGTTCATTAGCTTTTATGACCCTCTGAGGGTAGGTTCTTAGTTCACTCAAGCAAACCAAGGGTTGTCCTGGGCTTAGTAATGACGAGCATGAAGCATGTGGCACCACGCCCAACTGTTCATTCCAGAGCACACAGAGATGCATCACAGAGTCCTAGGGACATGTTCCCTAACATCTTGGGAAACACCACAGCTTTTCCCCTTTGTATTCCCATGGTAGTGCAGCCGTATTTTTCTTCTATTGTGCTCTTTGTAGATTGATGCGTAAAGCTTAAATGTTTTTTGGGTTTTTTTGCTTTTCACTCTGACATGCTCTTGAGCTTTGTGGGGGCAGGGATCTTGTGTTAGCATCCCTATATGCTGACCTAGGCACAGCCGATCTCTTATGTGCCTGGAATATAGTCTTAAACTCTCCTATTCCTTGGTTTCCTGGACACCAAACCTTTCCAGTTCTCCTCTAAATTCTCTGATCCTTCCTTTCATTTTTCTTGCCTGGCTCCTCAGACCTTTGGTGGTCCCTAGGTTCATCCTTCCTTCTTCTCTTCTTAATCTTCATGCGCACGTGGGTGCTCCCACCTGATTTCATGGCTTCAACCACTCCCTACAAATAGATGTCTCCACAATCTGTCTGTGTCTTCTGACCTGATCTTATCCTTCAACCCAACCTCTGACCAGACATCTTTACTTGGATGGTACACGTGTACTTCATAGTAAGTCTTCCTTCTAAAACAGAATGTGTCCCACCTTGTCATGTAAAAGCACGCTTCTAAATCTCATTTTGGATAAATATCCCAGCTGGAAAACTTAGACGTCTTCAGCTTCCTTTTCTGCCTCATCTAAACAGCCTTTATTTATAGAAAATGTAGAATTTCTGTATACATTTTTTTATCCTTCCTCAAATTCTCCATTGTCATTGCTTTAGGTCATGTCTCCATCATCTCTAGTTTGACTTGCAGCAACAGCTTCCTAACTCCTTCATAACAGTGACATTTAATAGAGTATGGGCCAGAATTTTTGCAGATTGTTCCTCAATTTGAGTTTTCTTATGTTTAGAGTCAAATTATACATTTTTGGCAGGAATGATACAAAAAGTAATATGTCTTTCTTTCTTAGTGCCATCACATTAGAAGGTACATAATGTCTTTGTAATTAATAAGTAATTGATGGGAAGATATTTTGAGACCATCTAAATACTCTATTTCCTTATCAAATTTTCACTGAATAGTTTTATTATCCATTGACAATTATTACCTGAATCAATTATTACTAATAATTGAAGGTTGAGAAATTTTATACTGTCTATATTTTTTGGTTGACATTCTTCTTTAATTCAATAATATATTTACTAACAGTATGGACTCAAGCATTCTTATTTTATTTCACGGGGTATAGTCCCTTAGTGTTGTGACTTATTTTGATGGTTAAATTGTCAGCAGGAGCCCCTTCAGGCAGGCTCCTGTGTCCTTTTGCTATATCCTCATAATTTCTTGAGTGTGTCTTTATGTCTAGCATAAGGAGATTGTTTTATATCATCTTCATGTTTAAGGAATATTTTGGCTGGTTATAAAATTATAGATTGCTGGTCACTATCTCTCAGTATTTTAAAGGCGTCTTTCTCTTTTCCTCTGACAGCCATTGTTTTTTGTTGCTATATCAGCCTCAAGACTTATTATTGCTCCTTTGAAGTCAATGTGTGCTTTTTTTCCTCTCTGTCTAAGATTTTCCCTTTGTCTTTGATTTCATCATGCTTTACTATGTTGTACCTAGATGTAGTTTTCTTCATTTTTATCCTGCTTAGGTTTTTAAAGCTCAATCAATCTGTGGTTTAATGCCTCTCAGTTTGGGAAATTCTCAAGTGGTATTTCTTCAAATATTGTTTCTGTCTCATGTTCACTCTCTTCTTTGTGGGACTTCAGCTGCACATGCTGATATTCTTGTATCTCTTGAGACCTTTTCTCTAACTTACATAGTTTTTCCTCCCTATGCTCTAGTCAGGATACTTTCAACTTACCTGTGTCCTCGTTTACAAATTGTTTTCTTGTCTGTCTAGTCTATGAAATCCATCTCTTGAATTCTTAATTTCAGTTATTGTATTTTTCAGTTTTACAAATTCCACTTGACTTTTTATGTAGTCTACAAGTCTCTGCTGCTCAAATGCTCCATATTTTTCTCTATTTGCTTGAACATAGTTATTTTAATGTATCTATAAGCTCTAATATCTGAATCATCGGTAGGTCTATTTCTACTTGGCTTTTGATCAGCTGGTTCTTTTTTCCTTTTTTTTTTTAAAACATGCTTCATATTTTTGATTGGATGCTGGACATTGTGTATTAATTGAATCAAAATTATAGAGCATCTGGGTCATATTATCTTCCTTCTAAGAGGGGTAAGATCTTTTTTGCAGCAGAGAGTACATGCAGATCATCTTAATCCTGTTAGGGTTGTTCTATTACATTTTGCCTTTCCTTCTAGGATAAAGACTTTTCAGTACCATATCTGAGAGCCTGGAATGTTCATCAAGGCATTTCACATTGGCAGACCTTGAATTCTTTTCTCTGTCTTCCCAGACCCTAGTACAAGCTTTCTAAGATCTCTGTTCAGGACTTTAGCCTTCTAGCTGCTGGTTCCTGACAGTTTTTTGGAGTCAGCTTAGAAATTGGCCAAAGCCTCAAGTGGGGTTCTAATGGAGATTTTTAGGCTGACTTCCCTGTGGTTTTCTGCTCCTCCAGTCCCAGCTGCTTCAGCCATCTTAAAGAATGAGATCTGTCTCCTTAGACCATTGACACTGCTGCTTTCTGCTAGTAGCCTATTCCTTTGTGCTAAACATTTGCAAAGGCCCCAAGGAGGAAAGTTAGATGAATGTGGATTTCACTCAGAGTTCTTCCCTTCTCTCAAGGAATCAGAGTCCCTCAGGTTCTGACTGTGTTGGTTGCTTTCCAATATTTTTAATTTCTTTTTTGTTTTTGTTTTTTGGGTTTTTTGGGGGGGGGGAGGGTAATTAGGTTTATTTATTTATTTTTAGAGGAGGCACTGGTAATAGAACCCAGGACCTTGCACATGCTAAGCATGCACTCTAGCACTTGAGCTATACCCTCCCCTCATATGTTTAACTTCTTAAAATATTTACTGTAAAGATTGTTATAGTAGATTTTAATCTAAGTCGAAATCAAGCTTGCTGAAAGCAAGAGCTTAGTCCAAACCAAGCTTGCCAAAGATAAATTTTTTAAATAATTATATTAAAGATTTCAGAAATATTTTAAAACTCTCCTTTTGTTATTTTTTGTTAATATTACAGCATTATGTTCAGATATACTAGTTTGGATCAAATGAAACTGCCATTTTTGTATGTCAAATACAGCTGAATATTGACACTTAAAACAAACAAAAAAACTTTCATGAACAATTTATAATTTATTGATTCTTTAGAATCCAGAAGATGGAGATTTTTATAATGGATCATGTATGCTTAGAAAATAACATGCATTCTGTATTTGTTGTACATTTTATATTCTTTTTCTCTTTAAAACTCTTGCTGGGCTTTTGGTAATGCCCTTGAATTGGCCAGAAGGTGGGACCATCTGCTGTGAACAATGAGGCACTCAGTTTCCTGCTTTGTAAAAGGACCCAGTGATGCTACAAGTCACGTAACTTCCTCAGGGCTTACTATGAGGGAGCAGAACTCACCCTGCTATCATGAGCTACTGCTCAACCATCTCTTCTTCTGTCCATGTGACATAGTGCGGAGGGAAGGGGAAGAAGCAGGCAAAATCAAGACTTCCAATGTCATATCGGAGCCAGAGGCAAAAGGAAGCATCATTATTCTGGTCATTTATTTACTTAAAATTTACTTAAAATTTTGATATACAGTTTATCATAGGGTTTTTTTTTGGACTTAATTTTGATTTTTTAAAATGTTACATTAAAATACTCTTGGTGCCTCCCTAAACTTTTTGCCTGACGTGAGTGTCTCATTGCTTCATCCTAGTCCAGTCCCTGGATGTTTGGTGTTGTAGGGAGTGCAGCTCCTAGTGGGAGGCATTGCTTCTTTTCTCTGTCTAGAGCAGGGCTAAGGCTTCTCAACTCCTTGAAGCAGACAGAATCAGGTTGAACCAGAGAGGGACCAGGGAACCTCCCAACCACCAATAACTGAGTAGTTACAGCCTACAGAAGAGTCAGGCTTCAGAAAAGGACCGACAGAGTCATCACCAGCCTGGGTTATACCCCTTCCCCCGAAGTGGAGAGAGCAGAGAATCTGGGCACTGTGGCTTCTCCCTGCCATGGATCGTGTCTTCCATCAGCATCAGGAGAGGAGACAGAGGAGAAGTGATTTATATTGAAACTGAGTTTGAAGTCTTAACTGGATTAAGCTTTTAATAACCAACAGTGACCAAGGAGTTCGGGCATTTGGCCAACCTGTCATTAAAGAATGCTAAAGGGAAAGGAGTTCTTGGAAATGGGAAAAACACTTCATGCTTATCCTAGTAAAATTTAAACCTCACAGTAACTGGGTGCTTATGTATTGACAACAAATAAAATTTATTAAAGATATTATTCACATCTTTGATATCATCTTTTAATTTTTATCTACCTGATCTATTAGATTCTGAAAGAGATCAGTTAAATCTTCAAGCACTATTGCTGATGGAGTTGTCATTTTCTACAGTTCTGCTGGCTATTGCTTCATGAAATTTCAGGCTATATTATTAGGTAGGTACGTATTCATGCCAGTTTTACCTTCTTGATATTGTTTCTTTCTTGTAAATACATTTTTTCTCTCATGAATTAAATTCTCTTTTGTTGGGTATTAACATTTTTAGCCCAGTTTTCTTTGGGCTCATATTTGCCAAAAGTATTTTTCCAATAAATTATTTTTAACCTTTTACTGTTTCTTATATTTGGATTTATTCCTGAAGTTTAACATTTTCTATTTACTATTCATTTTTTGTTTTCTTCTCCTATTTTTCACCGGGTAAATCAAATTTTATTTTGTCGTTCTGCAGATTATAATTCTATTTTTATTCTTTTACTGAATACCCCTAACTTATTTATACTCATATTTCTCTGTCGTTTCCTTCCATCAATGTCAAAAGCTGATCAATAGCCATATCTTTCTTCTGAACAAGACAAGAATTTTAGTACTGTCTTATTTCCTTTTCTCTGTATTTTGTGTTTATTTTGACATGGTCATTGATACTCCTAAATATCACTTTGTTCGATTTTAAAATCTTAATTTTTGGAAGTTCTCTGTCATTACTTCTTCACTATTTCTCCACTATATTATCTTTGTTTTTTTTTTTTTTCCTATTAGGACTCCTTTTTGCCAGATTTTGAAAGTTTTTGCTCCATGCCCCTTTCCTGGGTGTCTTTCATCATTTTATCCCTTTTAATACTACGCCATATCTACTCTGCTCTTCAGTCAAACCAGTCACTTTTAAATTAATTGTTATATTTTTCATACCTAGTAAATCTAATTGATTTTCCTTTATACTGTTTGCTCCCATTTTATGTTTACATTATCTTCTCTTTCTTGCTTTCTCTGAAGATATTATCTTCTTTAAAATTCCTGTTCTGCCTGTCTTGTTTATTGGATTGTCTTTGGTGTAGGATGGCCCAGTTGTTCATTTTGCTGTTACTTTTCAGATGTCTTATTTTCCTCCCCTGTGATCTTGTTCCCTTGGGACCTTAAGCTGCCTTTACTAGTCCTATTAATAGGGGAGAAGGGACGAAAGTCCGGATCTTAGCCTGTGCTCGTCCGAGGAAGCTTCTTCTGAGACGGGTCTGATGGAGAGCAAGAACTTCTAGAGATGACTTTTCTGGGTTTAACACATCCTCTTTTTTAAAATTCCTCCCACAAGTTTAATCTCATAACCATGTGGCCCCTGCATAGCCTACTAGGTAAAGATAAGGGGGAGGGGGGAAAATACCCATGTGATCAGCCACCTGACCTGTTCTCAGTGACACCGGTGCTTCACCCTTCCCTGGTGTCACGCCCCTGATTTAGCTCTAGTGCCCCAAGATTGCTCTCAGTTTCTAGAGCTGATTTTCTGACCCATAAGAGCCATAGGAAGCAAAGGTCCTTTTAGAAGAGAAGAGGGAGCCCAGCTAGAAAGCTCTCTCCCATCAGTCTCTCCTCTGGGCTCTGCGGCCCTCTCCTGTTCAGGCTTTCATTCACCTCGCCACTTTTGAGGCTCTTGGGTGAGTGGGAGGGGGAATCTTTCATCCCCATTAACTTCCTTGTGCCCCGAGTCATCGTCTCTGTTCAGTCTAGGGGACTGAGACATGGCCTGTGTTCATTTGCCATCATGACCAGGGTGATGACTAGATGGCTTGTCTCTCATGGACAGAAAACTACAGCCTACAACTCTCCATCTTCGTCAGGGACACATTTTTTTTTTTTTTGCAGCAAAATGATTTTAAATGACATCAACCTATACAGCATTAATAAATAAAACAAAGTACAACTTTCAGATCGTTTATACAACCTTCAAGATTTCTTTCCCTGGGTTTCTACTCAACATTAATTTTTACTTCAGGGAGAAAAAAAGGACCTTATATAAAAATCCTTTATCCTCCCTTCCCCTATTTATGTTAAATCACACAAAATTATTTTAATAATGTGATACAGAATCTAGAGACAAAACACTTTAGTCTACAAAAGGGAACCAATTTATTTCATAAATCACATTCTCTGGCTCCTTCCAGCAATTTCCCTTTTTGCTGGGAGGGGATTTCATTGTGTTCTTTCTGTGGCTGTTTGTGTAATTTTAATTTATCATTAAGTAACACTTTGCTTTTTAACATAAAGAATTCAGTGTGCTTGATGGAGCAGCGCTCCATGGAAAGTTAGTTCACAGCAACAACTGTTTGGAGCAGAGGAGTTTTATTAATTTATCAGAACCTTATGTTCAATTTCAGATTTCCCAGCCTAGGAACCAACAATCAGCTGCACCTGTTGCCAATTAAAGCATTAATGGCACATCAATCAAAGAAAAATCACCGCGAATGGAGAAATTACACAAGCTCTGTACTCGTGTCATTTTCTGGAAGTCATCCTTTATTTCAAAAACAAGTGAGATCTACAAACCATAACCCTTCAATCTGCATTCTCCACTTCTCATCTGTGATGGTTTTAGTGGCTGAATGCCTTAGACAATGAAGGCAAATGCGTTTTCCACTGGAGGAAACCGCTGTCTCATATTTAAAAAGTAATAATGTTGTTGTACGTGTGCAGAGTCGCAAGACCCTGTTAGCATTTTACTGAGCTTGACAGCAGTTAATTATTAGCCTTACAAAAAGCAGGGGAAGGAAGCACTAATGCTGCTCAAGATGGGTGGGATCTCCATCGCCTACGTAAGTTTCCCTGTTTACTTAGAAGAAGGAATTCATGGTGCTAGTGGAGAAGAGTCCAGCAGAGAGGGCTCTGCTTGTTAACCTCTAATTTCAAATAGATCAATATTCTCTGGGAGATGGAAGGGGCTGAGGATGGGTGTGGAGGTGGGGGAGGCAGAAGCAGTGTGAAGAACATAGGCTGTGGAAGCAGCCAAGCAAACCTGTGTTCTAATCCCAGTGGTTCAACTTCTGTCTGTGACTTTGCTTCCATTAGCTAGACATTCTGGATAATAGGGTTCCCATAAGGAGGGGTACAATGACAACCTCCTGGGGCCTTGGGAGGACTGGACGAGACAGTGGGCAGAAGATTCTAGCTTAGTATGTGCAACAGGTAGGCTCTTCCCCCTTCTTCCCACCACCAGGAGCAGGTATCACGGCGTGTACAGCGTCAGTACCTCACTGGTACCTAGTGCAAGGTACACAGAAGTCACTTTCTGGTAATTGACCTGAGCCTGGGAGCAGAACACCTGGAATGGATGAACACCTCTCTAGACTCTTCTTCCAAAAGCTGCCCTACATTTTCTTTATGTATTTCCACTCCTTGAATCCCAATAGTTGTTAGTATTATTATATCACTTAAAATATACGTATCACTTCCACGACCAAGTTGTCTCACAGATATAGAAATGGCAAAGAGACTCTGCACCATGGTCTTTGGAGCCAGATAAGCCTGGGGCCAAATCCAGGTGCCATATCTTTAAGCTGTGTTATCATTGGGTAAACTTCCCGGCTTATTGTTGCCTCAGATTCCAGCTTTGCAAAGTGGGCATAAATACCGACCTCACAGTATGGTCCAAAAAGGAGGCAGCGTGATCTGCCCAATGCGCTGTGCCCAAGGATGACTGGCTATTTGTTGTTGTTATTGGCTAGATGGGACCAAAGTGGAGAGTCCCACCAGATCCTAGGGTTTCTGGCACAGGTATGATAGGCTTGGCAGGAAAGGCATCAAATCTAGGAGGAATAAGTGAAAAAGAAATGGGAGATTCATAGTCTAATTTATAAAACTCACAGGTGATGTACAGTGACATTTGCCCTCTGAGACAGCAACAGAAGATGTCAAGATAAAGCTCACCTGACAGCATTATGGAAACTCTCATGTGCATTTGACTTACATCCCAGCGAGAATATAAGCTCAAAGGCAGGTGTTGTGTTTTATTCTCTGTTGTGTTCTCCCATGTGTCCAGCACAAAGCTTTGCCAATAATAGGTGTTTAATTAATATGTTTTAATTGATGGAAAGGCTTCCTTTTTCTGTAACCCAGGGTGTCTCTAATGATCTCAAATGTTTCCATGTAATGCTCAGAATATACTTTAAAAATGCATTGTAATGTAATAAATATACTGAGATCATCTCCAATATTTTGGATGACAAAAGGTTGAGAGAGAGAAAAGTGTGTCAGTATAAGGGATCTCAGTGCTAACATGGTTTGACTTTACTGTTTTAAAGCATAGCCAAAATTTTACAGCCCCCACTGAAGTCTACTGAGATACTCATTTCTCCCCCGTCCACAGTTTTTCCTTTACAGAGCAGCCTTTCGTTCGTTCATCGTGATGTGATTTACCGTGGGTAATAATACTGCAGGCCCCCTTCCCACCT
Source organism: Vicugna pacos (assembly GCF_048564905.1). Classification (NCBI taxonomy): domain Eukaryota; kingdom Metazoa; phylum Chordata; class Mammalia; order Artiodactyla; family Camelidae; genus Vicugna; species Vicugna pacos. The sequence continues at coordinate 2,878,608 of NC_132999.1, read as the reverse complement.
TCTCCTGTTAGCCTTAGAGATCGGAACAACCAACATCCTCAGGCAGCAGAGACTGGCCCACAGGGATCAGAACAAGGGCAAGAAATCGTTTGACATAAGGATGCTGCCATGCTTAAAAAGGTAGCTTCTCAGCACCCCCCCCGGGGTTTCTAGTCCAGGGCTTCCAGAGGCCGCGCTAGGTGAAATCCTTTCTGCGGTGGTAGAACTCAAGGCATCTTTGTACGCAGAGAAGGAGAGAGAAACACGGCGGGAGAAGCCAAAGGAGAATAGAAGAGTCAGAGAGAAGCAGAGAATCCCTGGTTTTGGCTCCTAGGCCCTTGCTGATGGAAAGCTTTGCACTGTCTTTTCCAGCCTTGGAAGCGGCTGCTATGGTTTTTCTAGCACATTTGAGCTGGTGTTTCTTGCAACTGAGAGAGTCCGACCAACACGTTCAGGCTTTGGTTCTGAAACACTCACTTCAGAGCCCCTACCGTCTCTTGTTCCAATGGCCCAAACGAGTGCAAATATAATTATAGAATTCTCTCTGTTACATAAACACACACACCTGACATTCAGTATTCAGTGCACCGGGGGTATATGTCGGGATTTCTCAGCTTCGACACTACTGACATTTTGGACCAGATTACTGTGTGCGGGATATTTAACATTATCACCAAGTGCTGGGAGCACCACTTCCCCAGTCAAACAAAATGTCAAACAGAAATAGCACAAATGTCCCAGACATTGCCCAATATCACGGGAGGTGTGGGGTGTGGAAGGGGAGGGAAAAGTCGCCCATGTTAAGAACCAAGCACTGGTATATATAGAATGTAAGCTCCGTGAGGGGAGGCCCTCGTTTATTTTTTTGCAGGTAGGTGTCCCTAGGACCTAGAACAATGCCCGCCTCCCAGGACGTGCTCAGAACTCATCTGCCCAGTGAGAGAACAAATGGGCTTCGTGTCGATGGAAGACGTTGTTGCAGATGCTGTGAGAATCCGAGACAAGGAAAAGAAGACCAACGAAGGCAAACGTGTCATCTCCTAATTTTATGACCCAGGGCACAAAACAAAACAAAACAAAAAGGGCAGCACACGTAATTTGGCAAACTAAGAATTCCCTGCACAGGTTCTCTTTACAAGGAGGGTAGAAAGTTGGATTAGGGAGGAGGGAAGATATTGACTTTGGGAATTCTGCTTCAAGCTCTGTGGTTTTTCTCATTTGTTTTTTCCTATTTAAGCAGAACAGTCTAACCCAACAGTCAAGACTGATTTGGGACCTGGGAAATTAAAACAGAACCTGGGAGAATGTCTCAGGAGGAGGAGAACGCCTATGGTAATTTTGCTTTTATTCTCTAAAAATGCCGCACATGCTTTTTGAAGTGTAGTCTGATTTCTACACCTTCACTGGGTAAGTTTTCCCATCAGGATTAAAATTATCAGCACATAGAAGAGCCACCCCTGGATTTTATCTTCTTCTTTTTATTGTCACTCAATAAAAAAAAATGGGAGTTAGAGAATTTAGTTTTACAATAAGTTTTCCCCTATTGAGGGGCACCTGATATATGGAAACATACATACATGTTCTTGGCAGTCCTAATGTAGTGTTCACGAAATGCCTGAGCATCGTATAAACGATCCAATCACATGACGTGAATCAGACAGAAATCACATCCACCGCGTCCACACCCAGAGCAGCAATTACAGGGGCTGTAAATTGCTAGAACAAACCCCGCTCATCAGAAGAGAAATCACCCTGCGCTGTTTCCAAATGGCAGGGCCACGCTCTCTACTCTGTCCACCTGCCTTGCACTGGAGCACCTGCCAGAAGATGATGATTGACTGGGACCTCTGTCCATCCCGAAGTTCTTAAAAAGTATGACTTTCTTTTCAGTTTTATCACCAGTCTCAAATAATGAGTCCACTCACTTTCCAGCAGGGTTTCACAGCAAGCAGCTTGGTTTATTTGTTCCTTGTAGGGAGTGGAGAGCCATTCACCCCAAGGAGGGGAAACCCGGGGTGGTCAGTCAGGCGCTCCCGCAGCTCAGTGATTCAGTCTCTGTCTCAGCCGCAAGGCCAGGCTGTTGAATTTCATGCCTCAATAATATTTAAATCACTGTGCTGTTGGGAGCAGGATAATGTGGTCAAAGACATTCACTTTGGAGTTAGACAAGCCTGGGTCTGCAAATTTACTAACTGGAGGCCCTTGGGCAAGTGACAGACTGCTCTGAGCCTGTTTTCATTATAATCCTAAAAAGGGGTGCCGTGGTGATTAGCATCATTCAGGGTCACTCACAAATAATGGAAACTGTGAATGTTAAGGCCATGAATGCCAAGAGACATAATGTGATTTTAGAGTTCAACCACCAATAACAGAACACTGTTAGGGATTCCAGGTTTCAAATGTTTTTATACCTCTGGATTGGTCTAGGGGCCAAATTTGCTGATAGGCTGCAGGTGGGAGTAAACACCTAAGTGTCCTGGTCTAGATCTTATCTCTGAGGTAGCTGGACTCAGCATTAAAACCTCCAAGGAAGCTAAGAGGAAGTTTATGACTACCTTTCAGTTGAACTTGATTCTACTCCAGGCCAGCCCAGAACCTTTCCATCCTTCCTCACTTTGCCTCAGAGGATGACAGTGATTACTCCATTTAAATGAGGTCAACTAGTACCTTGAAAGATATGCCAGTAAATCCCCATCACAATCAGTTAATGGATACAGATGCCAAACTATATAAGCAAAATTCATTTTAGTGTATACACCAAATCAATAGGCAAGTCACTGAGAAATCTGAAATCAGGAAATCTGAAGGTGTCTTACTGGGCTGATTCAGTATGTCAACTTATCCTGGAAAACTGAAGTTAAAACCTTGCTTTGAAGAGAAACATGTCTTGAAACACAGACAAGACCACAGTCATCTATCTTAAGAGTATTCGAACTACCTTCCCAAAGTACTGGAAAGCTTTAATTAATTACCAATCTGCTTACGATGCTACACTGAGTGCTGTGCAAACTGAAATAAGCTTGGCCTCTGGCCTTAAGAGAGAATTGTAATCCCCAATAAACACTATTGGTGCAGACAAAGATTATATTACCTTTTGGAGAAACATTAATAGAGTGAGCAACATGGAGGCTTCAAATTTTGTTATTTTCATTTTCAGATGGCAAAGTTTGAAAAAATAACTGCAACCTAGCTAGGTCAGTAGACTTCATGGAGCAATGAAGAAAGATGGAGTGTTAATTTCCAAATATTTCTCAAATGTATTTACTTCCCTCTGTCTCTACTCCAGCGTACTCTAGGCCACCAACATGTCTTGCCTGAGTTACTGTCATATCCTTCTAACTGGTCTCCAGTCTTGCCCCTTGTGGCAAATCGTTTTCTCAAGTGGAGTCATGGAACTTTCAAAAGTAGGCACATGATTGGTTCATTTCTCTGCTTAAAACCCTTCCCTGGCTCCCCAGTGCCCTTAGATTAAGGTCAGACACTGGGTTTACAAGGCCCCATGGAATCTTGCTTTTACTTACCTTTCTAGTCATTCACCTCTTGCAAAATATGCCACAGCCATTAACATAGCTGGTTAATGCCTACTTATCTGCCAGGTCTCAGCTTTGACATTTCTTCCTCTGGGAAATTTTACTGACTTTTCTGGTTGGGTTAGCTGAAATTTTTGTGTGCTACTGAGACAGGCTGGGACCTGGGATCCTGGACGATTTGCTGCAGTGCTTGCACCTAGACAAACGCCTCCTCAAGCAACAGAATACAAAGAAACTATAAGGGACTGAAAATAGCTGCATACATGTGCAGCTGGGGCAGAGTATAAACAAGACATAAAAAGACCAAAAACCCAACTGCTACTCCTGAGGTGTCTGGAGCAAAGTCAGGGTGCGCTGAGGGATGCTGGCACACAGCACCACCGAGTGGGCGGGCCGACCACCTAAGCCACCCCCTCACCCGGTCCCTGCACCCACCCACCTCTAGCCTCACCCCATGTAAGGGACCAGCTCACCCCCTCTCAGGGAGCCGGCAAGGGAACCTGTTACTTGTTTCCACCCCCTGATGCTACAGCATGAGTCCCAGTAAAACCTTGTCTGAATTTCTCATCTGGCCTCTTATCAATGTCTATGATTAAAGGGCCCCAGAACCCGGGTAGGTAACACAACAGCCCTCAGTAGTCACCCCTCTTACATACTGTATAGGAATCGAATTATTTACTTTCCTGAATCTCCTCTAGTGTCTAAGTTTCATGTGGGCAGGGCTATAGTTTCCCCTTTACCACGATAGCCCTAACATTTGGTGAAAAAATAGTTCCTGGAAAAAAAGTAGATACAGAGTCAACGTTTTGTTGAATTAGGGATTCTTTTTTGTTTTTTTTTTTTTTTTAGTGGTTTAGCTGCTCTTTGGCTTGGTGTCCTTGCCACTCCCAGCACAGCTCTGTCCAACAGGACTGGCTGTGATGATGGAAACATTGTGTATCTGTGCTTGGTTAACACAGTAGCCTCTGGGCACATGGGGCTGTGGAACACCGAGAATGCGGCTAGTGACACTGAAGAACAAAATCTTTACCTATTTTTAATTATGGACATTTAAATTTAAATAGCTTCACGTGGATAGCTGTATTGGACAGCACAGTTCCGGAAGAACTTTAATCCTCTCATATGCAGTCAAATTTTTTTCAGGGAACAGGTCAGAGCCTATCTTTCCCCATAGTAGCCACTGGCCACATGGGCCTATTTAAATTTAAGTTTGAGCTAATTAAAATTAAATCAAAGTTAAATATTTAGTTTCTTAATCAGGCTGGCCACATTTCAAGTGCTCAAAAGCAAGTTACAGCTGATGGCTGCCCCACTGAGTGTCACAGAAAATTTATGTTTTCACAGACAGTTCCAATGGACTGCACTGATTTGGAGAACGGCTCCCCTGACCAGAAGCAAAGATGCACATTCTCCCCAGTGGGGTGGCTTGTTACCACCATCCTCCTGTTTGGTCCTGATTGTTAGGAAGACTCAGCTGGGGAACTGGGGTCATAGTGCCGCTAGACGGCTGGTAACATCCAACGCTTGCTCACCTATGTGAATAGGATACTGACTTCTAGATCCCAGGGTAACCATACGTCAGGGACAGTGATGAGAACAAGGTAGCTGACTGCTACCAGGAAAGACCAAGTGGACTCCAGCCGGCGTTCCCAGGTGAGAGAGTCAGGGCCAATTTCAATGCCCCTGACTCAGGTTCCATATTTATTCCCAGACACATGAGCCAACAGGGTTGTAGTGACCCCTTGGCCCGTAGCTGCTACGTGATCCCAGAAGGTCAGCTCTTCCCTGAGCATCTCTCTTTTTGCCGTATTTGCGTTCAGCTCTGAGACTGGCCGCCTCTCCCCGCCCATGATGCAGTCATTGGCAGCTACTCCCGGCTTTGTTGCCTCCAGAATGGAAAGCCACAGAGCGTCCCTGGAAGGACACCCAGAAGCTTCAGCTGGCTCAGTGTGGTGCTGTCCATCTGCCGAAAGGCACTGGGCATGCCGCGCCGGGAACACCTGTGCTCCCGGTTTGCCCTGGCTACTGCGTCACTCTGCGGTGACATTCAAGGTGCAGCCCTGAATCCCTGCGTGTAAGATTGCTCCTTTGGAGACTGCATCCTCCCCCTCCACACCACCACAGCAGGGCGAGGCTGATCAGCCAAGAATGGTCCCACGCAGGGGGTTAAAGTCAGGGAATTTTCTGAGGAACTTGCTTCCCCTCCTGGCCTGACAAAGCCAACTTTTCTGTGTTCAGGGACACAGTGGAAAAGCCGTCTGTTTAGTTAGGCTTCCGCCATAAAGGGTGGTCTTGGGGAGTGGATATTTAAATAGTGATTTTCTACTTTCCTTATGTACATTTGGAACTTTAAAAAACACATTAATAAAAAAGGATTAACTACCAGCCTTCAGCTTCTACCAGGAGTCCTTTTATTTTATTATTATTATGTTTTGAAGCTGATTTCTCATCAGCTTTGTGACTCTTTCCCCCCGGAAAAGTCGACCGTTCCTTCGCTCAGCATGTCTCCCTGTCACAATCCTAATTCCTCAGCCTTCGACCACAAGAAGGACTTTGCTTTGGTTGTTTTACTTCTCCCGTGTACTTCCTCTCAAGCCCA